>NC_081358.1:13582809-13882809 GCF_030684315.1 Stegostoma tigrinum
GGGATGGGGTGAGGGTTCTGGAATAAATAGGGAGAGAGGGGGAGGCGGACCGAAGATGCAGAGTAAAGAAGATAGGTGGAGAGAGTATAGGTGGGGAGGGATAGGTCAGTCCAGGGAAGACGGACAGGTCAAGGAGGTGGGATGAGGTTAGTAGGTAGCTGGGGGTGCGGCTTGGGTGGGAGGAAGGGATGGGTGAGAGGAAGAACCGGTTAGGGAGGCAGAGACAGGTTGGACTGGTTTTGGGATGTTGTGTGGTGCAGTGGGGGGAGGGATGAACTGGGCTGGTTTAGGGATGCAGTTTTGGAAGGGGAGATGTTGAAACTGGTGAAGTCCACATTGATACCATATGGCTGCAGGGTTCCCAGGCGGAATATGAGTTGCTGTTCCTGCAACCTTCGGGTGGCATCATTGTGGCACTGCAGGAGGCCCATGATGGGGGTCGGATGGTAAATGACGGAAGTGTCGAAGGATGATGCGTTGTATCTGGAGGTTGGTAGGGTGGTGTGTGAGAACGAGGGGGATCCTCTTTGGGTGGTTGTGGTGGGGCGGGGTGTGAGGGATGTGTTGCGGGAAATACGGGAGACGCGGTCAGGGGCGTTCTCGATCACTGTGGGGGGGAAATTTGCGGTCCTTGAAGAACTTGGACATCTGGGATGTGCGGGAGTGGAATGTCTTATCGTGGGAGCAGATGCGGCGGAGGCGGAGGAATTGGGAATAGGGGATGGAATTTTTGCGGGAGGGTGGGTGGGACGAGGTGTATTCTAGGTAGCTGTGGGAGTTGGTGGGCTTGAAATGGACATCATTTACAAGCTGGTTGCCTGAGATGGAGACTGAGGGGTCCAGGAAGGTGAGGGATGTGCTGGAGATGGCCCAGGTGAACTGAAGGTTGGGGTGGAAGGTGTTGGTGAAGTGGATGAACTGTTCGAGCTCCTCTGGGAGCAAGAGGCGGCGCCGATACAGTCATCAATGTACCGGAGGAAGAGGTGGGGTTCGGGGCCTGTGTAGGTGCGGAAGAGAGACTGTTCCACGTAACCTACAAAGAGGCAGGCATAGCTGGGGCTCATGCGGGTGCCCGTGGCCACCCCCTTAGTCTGTAGGAAGTGGGAGGAGTCAAAAGAGAAGTTGTTGAGGGTGAGGACGAGTTCAGCTAGGCGGATGAGGGAATCATCCTCCGACACTTACGTCATTTACAATCCGACCCCACCACCCAAGACATTTTTCCATCCCCACCCCTGTCTGCTTTCCGGAGAGACCACTCTCTCCGTGACTCCCTTGTTCGCTCCGCACTGCCCTCCAACCCCACCACACCCGGCACCTTCCCCTGCAACCGCAGGAAATGCTACACTTGTCCCCACACCTCCTCCCTCACCCCTATCCCAGGCCCCAAGATGACATTCCACATTAAGCAGAGGTTCACCTGCACATCTGCCAATGTGGTATACTGCATCCACTGTACCCGGTGTGGCTTCCTCTACATTGGGGAAACCAAGCGGAGGCTTGGAGACCGCTTTGCAGAACACCTCTGCTCAGTTCACAACAAACAACTGCACCTCCCAGTCGTAAACCATTTCCACTCCCCCTCCCATTCTTTAGATGACATGTCCATCATGGGCCTCCTGCAGTGCCACAATGATGCCACCCGAAGGTTGCAGGAACAGCACCTCATATTCCGCCTGGGAACCCTGCAGCCTAATTGTATCAATGTGGACTTCACCAGTTTCAAAATCTCCCCTTCCCCAACTGCATCCCTAAACCAGCCCAGCTCTTCCCCACCACCCACTGCATCCCAAAACCAATCCAACTTGTCTCTGCCTCCCTAACCGTTTCTTCCTCTCACCCATCCCTTCCTCCCACCCCAAGCCGCACCCCCATCTACCTACTAACCTCATCCCACCTCCTTGACCTGTCCGTCTTCCCTGGACTGACCTATCCCCTCCCTACCTCTCCACCTATCTTCTTTACTCTCCATCTTCGGTCCGCCTCCCCCTCTCTCCCTATTTATTCCAGTTCCCTCTCCCCATCCCCCTCTCTGATGAAGGGTCTAGGCCCGAAACGTCAGCTTTTGTGCTGCTGAGATGCTGCTTGGCCTGCTGTGTTCATCCAGCCTCACATTTTATTATCTTGGAATTCTCCAGCATCTGCAGTTCCCATTATCTCTGATACTTGTTGGTAAGTCAATTAGTTTCTGGGAAACGCAACAGAAATTGTTGGAAAAGCTCAGCAGGTCTGGCAGCATCTGTGAAGGGAAAAAAAACGGAGTTAATGTTTCTGGTGCGGTTACCCATCCTCAGTTAACGTTAACTCTTTTTTTTCCTTCACAGATGCTGCCAGACCTGCTGAGCTTTTCCAACAATTTCTGTTTTGTGTCCTGATTTACAGCATCTGCAGGTCTTTCGTTTTTTAATTAGTTTTCTAACCCACTAAAACTTGTCTTGTGTAAATCATCACATGTAGGAGAAAAAGATGGCCTCTTGAATAGTCCATGTGATGAAGGTGATATTAGTATTGAAGTTACTTTATGTTAATTCTGTCTGTATAACAAATTCACTTTGTACATCCAACAATCCATTGCATGGAACCACAATTACAATTCAAATTGCTGGGCCAGTGTTGTTCTCAGTAGTGGATTAGTTAACTGATTTAGTTCAGTAGTTGCTAATTGCTAGCAAATCTTTGCTGCAGTAGGCTTAATTGAATCTTTGTTACAACCTTTTCAGTTTTTCAGAAATCGAGAATCATTTGGTGACACAATTTGTCAACGTGTTTAGGTTGAAGCAGCATTTTAGAAAGTTCATCTATGGACCCATCTGTGTCACATGCATGTGAAATCAAAATTAACTGATAAATTTGAGTGTTTCAGATGCATTACTGTGTCACATTGTTTTGTTCAACAGTATTAATATTTCAGGATAAGTAACAAAGTTTACAGAGTGCAGTTCACTAGCTTTTTTTGTGGGACAGTAACATACATTAATAGAACAGTAAGCTATACATGGCTGTCATGTAACAAGATTTTACCTGTGACTCAGTATTTGTACAACTGCTGATTTCATCTATACAGTCAGGAAACTTACCACAGAGGGGAGAGAAAACGAACGACAAATCTTTTTGAAGTCCTGTGAGTGTGCCGCCTTGTATGTGCTGTAGGGATACTCACTGGATGCTAGGGAGTGGCATCCCTATCCCCATGTTACATTGATTTCAAAGCAATTTCATGCTCAGTACCATTCAGTATTTTTTCAGAAAATTTAGCAAAGTAATAATTATACTTTGTACTTAATTATGTCAGGGCCAGAGTGCATTTTGTACACGTTATGTTCTTACAGCAGTGGAATAAATAGCCAAATAAACATTATTTTTCTAGTTGTGGATGAAGATTAAATTTTGGCCTGGACTCCGGAAATTCTGAAAACATTTTAACAAGCATCTGTGCATCTGAACAGACCAGCCTAGTTTAACGTCTCATTCAAAAGCTGGCACTGTGACAATGCAGAATTCCAGTAATACTTGACTGAAATCTTGCCATAAGTTTAGGCACAAGTAAAGCTTGAACTTGCAACTGTTTGACTTTAAGGTGCGAATCCTACTACTGAAACCAATGATCTATTTGCAGAGCTGGAAACCATGAAGTTCGTGAGCAGTATTCTTATCATGCAATTTAAACTAAATTTGGTACTATATATGAAGTTTTCAGAGTATGATGCTAGAATAGTCATTTTAATATTTTGTTTAAAATGATTTAGCATAAATATTTACTGATGAAGAATTTATCCAAGTGAAGTTAACATTGTGATTTCGCACACATTGTAAAATCAAATTTTGGTTCAAATGATTGTGAACTATTATGTTTTCCCTTGGGAGGTGATGGCCTAGTGGTTTTATCACTAGACTGTTAATCCAGATCTCATTCTGGCATCTGGGTTTGAATCCACCCACAGCAGCTGTTGAATTGGGATTGAATTAAAAAAAAATCTGGGGAAAGTGTCCAGTGATGATCATTAATCCATTGTCCATTGTTTGGAAAAACGTATCTGGTTCACTCATGTCCTATAGAGAAGGAAACTGCCATCTTTATCTGGTCTGACCTACATGTGATTCCAGACCCATAGCAATGTCATTGGCTGAACTGTCCTGTGGACAAGAGGGGGAGTGCAGCAAATGCTGGGCTAGGTAGCCACTTCCTCATCCTGTGAGTGAATAAAAAAAAGTCTTTGGCTCTTCATAGAATATATGGCACTTGAGCTTTGTGTGGGCCAAAAAATTGGCATTTTCTTTCTTTGCTTATTGCACATTGTTGCACAGATATAGTAAAATTTTAGATTTTGGTAGAGTTATAAGTGGTGCTGTTTAAATACTAGGCTGTGGGATTATTCAGTTAGTTTGGCACGTCAAGGACTGAAGAACAGAAATGTTTTGGGGAATTAATATTGTAGGGGCGCAAATATTCAAGATTGTTTAATTCGACAGGACATAGCATTTGAAAGTGATTTTTGTGAATTTTGAAAAATTATAACATTAAACACGTTTCTTAGCACTTTTCATTTCCTTTCTGCATGTGTAAATCATCGTACCCATTCTTTCTTGCATTTCATATCTTTTATTTTCACTGAAAGTTTACTGTATTATTGTGATCTTCGCGATGTCCGAATAGTCAGTTGAGGGTGTGAGTGAGAAGGCTCTCTGCTGCTAAGTTTTATTTAAGGCAAAGTTGCATTGTTATTCAAATGATTTATGTTGTAAACAAAGTACAGCAGTCATGTGTTTGTACTCCCTGCATTACGTTTCTATTACTTAGTGTGTGTTTTTACATTGATTATGTGGACCTCTTGATCACCTGGAATATTTGATCAACTAGCACACTCCTGGTCACAGTAGATTAAAAAGTTTGCTGTACTTGTTCACCTCTTGCCTTTCCGATCTTGAAGGCCTCAGCCTAAAGCACTGACTTATCTCTTTTTCACTAGTGATAACTGATGTGCATTTCTAACACTTATCCAAAGCCAGGAGCTCAGCCAGTTCCTCACTCTCCTACAATCATAAGACTTTAATTTCTTGGTGACTCTGTCCTTACCCTGGCTAATTTCTTATTAGTCAAGAAGATGACGGCGGCAGGGTAGGAGGCATTCGGCCCTGTGCCCACATACCCCTGCTCAGCCAGCTGGCTGTATTCTTTATTTCTTTTGTATTTGTTTCTTCATTTCTGTTTTGTGTCAAAGTTCACCTTTCCTTCTTCCACCGCAGCCACAGAAAAGAAGGTGGTTGTGAAGGCCTCTAGTGGCGTGCAGCTTGGTGAACCAGATGTCTGTCACTCGTGGCTATGGTGGCTGTGTCTTTGTCGAATGCTTTATTGCCAGTGACTTAGTCTGGTCTGTTCCTCCTGGTTGTGATGTCTCTGTTATAGAGATGGCAGCATCGGTTGATGTCTGAGGTGGCGATGTCTTCAGCCTGTGTGTGGGTTCAATCTGTCCCACCTTGCCCATGCGCTGATGCAGCAGCTTTGGTGTCAGCTTCGGCGATGACAGCTGTATGGGTCTGGTTGGCAAACCCTTGATATGGTGGCCTCAGGCGGCTTTGACGCTGGCATTCCATAACCACTTCAGAAACCAAGGAGCAGTGAAGGAAATGAAAGATGAACTTAACTTTGTGTCAATTATTTCTTATTATAATTTCTGTAATTGAGATGGCACTGTATTATGCTAACTTGTACACATCACACTGTATTTTCATAAGTACAAGTGACCAATTGCTATACTTCTACACAACAGTATTGTACTATTACTAAGAAATAGTTGGAACTGCCAGTGCTGGAGAATCTGAGATATCAAGGTGTGGAGCCAGATGAACACAGCAGACCAAGCAGGAAAGCTGACGTTTGGGGCCTCGACCCTTCTTCAGAAAATGAAGAGTCCAGACGTGAAATGTCACCTTTCCTGCTCCTCTGATGCTGCTTGGCTTGCTGTGTTCATCCAGCTGTACACTGTGTTATCTCTGTACTATTATCGCAACTCTTTCTTTGACCTTTGTTTCACCTCTTCCTATTCTGTCAATGTTTTCAATTTCTGTTTTTCTAGCTTTATTTATATTTGTCTTCACACTTCACTTAATGTTATGTAAGTGCTTTTTGTTTTAGATCATCATTGTCTTTTCATTTGTGGACTTGCTGGTTTTGATGTATCACAGTTTGGTCCCTCTGCAATTTTCTTGATCTGCTTCCTTTATATCTTAGATATTTGCTCCAATTTTAGGTGACCATACTTCTCATAAATCCCAGCCAATGCGACAGTGCTTTTTCTTTCTTGAGCAGTAATATATTGGCCCTGATTTTGCTGTGCTGAAGGAACAGTTTTTTTTTGCAGTTCACCTCGTTGACATTTGCCTACAGACTTTCTGTTCACATCAGTGGATATTTGTGATTTGGTGCAATGAAAACAACTTCTGTTAATGTCAGCAAAACTAAAGAACTGATCATTAACTTCAGAAAGAATGGAGGCGAGCACGTCCTCATCTACATCAATGGAACTGAGGATGGGAGGGTGGAGAGTGTCAAGTTCCTCGGAGTGACAGTAGTCGACAAGCTGCCCTGGACTTCTGACTGTAGCTGTGACAGTCAAGGCGCAACGACGTCTCTTCTTCCTCACATGGCTCAGGAAATTTAGTACGTCCATAAAGACGCTCACCAACTTCTACAGATGCACCATTGAAAGCATACTGTCAAGGTGCATGACGGCCTGCTATGGCAGCTGCTCTGCCCAGAACCTTAAGAAGCTGTAGAAGGTGGTGTGCATAGCCCAGGTAATGACAGAAGCCAACCTTCCATCCATGGGCTCTATTTACATGACTCGCTGCTTTGGAAGGGCGGCCAACAACATCAAACACCCATCACATCCTGGTAATGACCTCCTACAACCTCTGTATCTTCTGCCCGCTGGGAGAGTCCTGAACGCGTGCATGAGCAGGTTCAGGAACAGCTGTCTCTGCCTGTTATTGCACTGATGAATGGATTCTAGCCTCAAGTCGTGCTGACCTTGCTAAAGTTGATATTGTGTAGCATACACGCTGTGCAATGTAAGCTGTATGTGTCTAAGTCTTTTTGATCTGTGCATCCTTGTCTACCAAGATCTGCCTCCACAGCTTGTAAACAAAGCTTTTCACTGTACTTTGGTACGCGTGACATTAAATCAATCGATTAATCATATTTCTGCAAATTTGTCATCTGCTGTACACTCTACAGGGTATTTGTGGCATCGCTGAACAGACCTGGAATGAGTGAGACTCCTGGAATTGAATCAGAGCTAAGAATTATAAAGGAGGAAATAGGAATTAGATTTAAATCACACACAAATCAGTAATAAGATTGAAAAGTACAGGAGGGGATTAAGGGACTAGGCTAGTTTGAAAAAATCATATTAAATTAATTTTTAGTTTTTGATTCAAAGATTAATTTTATTCTGAAAGTAATTATCGAGGTTGTTTCCACTGGCAATTGGAACTATAATTGGGGGCATAGCCTCAAAATAAAGGGGAGCAGATTTAGGACTGAGTTGAGGAGGAACTTCTTCACCCAAAAGGTTGAGAATCAGTGGAATTTTCTGTCCAATGAAGCAGTTGAGGCTACCTTGTTGAATGTTTTTAGTGCAAAGATAGATTTTTGAACAGTAAAGGAATTAATGGTTGCAGTGAGGGGGTGAGTAAGTGGATCTGAGTCTGTGAAAAGATCAGCCATGGTCTTATTGAATGGCGGAGCAGATTTAACAGGCCAGGTGGCTATCTCCTAATCTATTTCTTCTGTTCTTGTGTAATTAATTTACGAAGCTCAAATTAAACCTAAATTTCTGACAGTATTTCAAATGTACTTTTAACTGTCGAGATCCGTGTTTTTCTCTTATGATAAGACCATAAGACATGGGAGTGGAAGTAAGGCCATTTGGCCCATCAAGTCCACCCCACCATTTAAATCATGGCTGATGGGAATTTCAACTTCACTCCCTGCACTCTCCCCGTAGCCCTTGATTCCTTCTGAGATCAAGAATTTGTCGATCTCTGCCTTGAAGGCATCCAACGTCCTGGCCTCCACTGCACTCCGTGGCAACGAATTCCACAAGCCCACCACTCTCTGGCTGAAGAAATGTCGTCTCATTTCAGTTTTAATTTTACCCCTTCTAATTTTAAGGCTGTGCCCATGGGTCCTAGTCTCCCCGCCTAACAGAAACATCTTCCCAGCATCCACCCCTTCTAAGCCATACGTTATCTTGTAAGTTTCTATTAGATCTCCCCTCAACTTTCTAAACTCTAATGAGTATAATCCCAGGATCCTTAGCTGTTCATCATATGTTAAACCTATCATTCCAGGGATCATCTGTGTGAATCTCCGCTGGACATGCTGCAGGGCTAGTATGCCCTTCCTGAAGTGTGAGGCCCAAAATTGGACGCAGTATTCTAAATGGGGCCTGACTAGAGCTTTATAAAGCCTCAGAAGCACATCGCTGCTTTTATATTCCAACCCTCTTGAGATAAACGACAACATTACATTTGCTTTCTTAATCACGGACTCTACCTGCAAGTTAACCTTTAGAGAACCCTGGACCAACACTCCCAGATCCCTTTGTACAAACATATGATGTTTGACCTAACTGAAGTTCTCCTTTGCTGTTCCTCCCTTGCCCTATGCTTCTGGATAGTATGAGCCAACTGTTCAGTTTCAGTTATTGATCTGAGTCTAGGTGAATCCTAACATGTGTATACTTGTCTATTTTGACAGAGTTAGTACTTAGCACCAGAGACATGTTTCACATTAAACATTAGTAATTATGTTATCAGGAGAGAATTGGATGTAGTTTTCAGGGCTAAAAGGATCAAAGGGAATGGGGAAATGTGGGAATAGTGTACTGAGTTAAATAATCAGCCATGTTTTGGTGGAGCAGGTTCAAAGGGCTGAAGGGGTTACAGTTATTCATGTTTTCCATGTTCCTGTATTAATTGTCTAACTTATTTTTAGACAGGATAGTATTTATAGGGTATTGCATGGAACCTTTGCTTCTGAAAGCATTGTAGTCTAAAAGGCGTTTGTGGAGCAACTTTTTCCACACAGGGTGGTTTGTATGTGGAATGAGCTGCCAGAGGTAGTAACGGATTCACATACAATTACAGCATTTAAAAGACATTTAGATAGGTACATGAATAGGAGAGATTTCGAGGGATATGGGCCAAATGCAGACAAGTGGTACGAGTTTGGGAAACTCGGTCAGCATGGACTGGTTCAACCAAAGAGTCTGTTTCCATGCTGCATGACTCTGATTTTATTTAATTCCTGTCCCTATTGCTATTAAGTTGAGCAACTTCCTTGAACCACAGCAGTCCTCAGTGTGTAGGCATCCGTTTGATGCTGTTAGAAGAGGAGTTCCAGGATTGTGACCCAGTGACAGTGAAGGAATGGCAATATAATTCAAAGTCAAGGATTGTAAATGACTTGGAGGTGAATGTACATCTACTGCCCTTATCCTTATTGGTGTTAGAGGTCACAGGGTTAGATGATGCTATGAAAGGAGTCTCAGTGAGTTGTTGCAGTGCATCTTGAAAATGATATAATTCTTCCACTGTGATGATAATGTTTTCATCAAGTGGGTTGCTTTGTGCTGGACTGTATAGAGCTTGTTTCAGTGCTGTTGGAGTTGCACTCATCCATAGATGGAGAGAGAGTATTTCATCACATTCCTGATTTGTGCCTTGTAGATGGTGGTCACATTTTGTGAAACTACGAGCTGAGTTACTCATCCTAGAGTTTCCAATTTGTGACTTGCTCTCGTGGTCACGTGATGGTTATATAACCTTCATTGTTGATGTGAGGCCCTCATGAGTGTTGAAGCAAAATGATTAGATTTATATCATTGGGAATGATCATTCCCCTGCCTCCCAACTAACCCCCTTACCAACCCCCCCCACTACCACATCACCCCCATGAAACTTGACTTGCCTGTGACCCCAACCATATGAGTTCTCCACTTCTCACTGTACTGAGCTACCTATTCACTGGGTTATCCGCTGCTGTTCACTCATTGGTCCATTCACTGACCTTTGTCTATTCACACTGGACCTTTAAAATTGTCTTAAAAGGTCATTCTTCATCTTTTAAATTGACATCATTGTGTTGCTATTACATTACCATCCTGAAGAAAGGATGTGTTGGACAGTATGACTTTGTAGAAGTGTTACACTATGATGAGACGTAGGAAGAGGTTGTGTGAATGTAGGCTAATATTACAGTTATATTAAGAGAAAACCACAGGAGGGCAGTATATACTGCAAAATTATTGCTATAGACTGATTTTTTTTATTGATGTGATTGTAAATGTTCACATAAGTCAAAACTGTTTGCTCATTGGGAAAGTGAAATCTAAGCAGTGTTTAGTTTCTCTCCTGTTAAATGCTGATTTCTGAATAACCCAAAACCTGGCCCCACTATTTGTTGGATGCAGCCTGATTGGCAACCTAAAGCCTGTGGCCCAGCTTCAATCTTTGCTTTGTGACTAGAAAGATAGTTTAGTCCATTAGTTGGACCCCTTCCTTGTGTCCCAGTCTTCTTTTCAACCAGTTCTCTTTCCCACCCCTTGAAGTGCTGATATGTGAGAACAAGAAGATAAAACAAGTGCATAAATATAGAAAGGCATACAATGAAATATATCAAAGAAGTTGATCAGAATATTAAAAAGATGAACAAATGCAAAAATAGAAAAGATCTGCAGGAAGCGTAGAAGAGAACAGCATGGTAAATCCTATGGGGGAGGGGGAATGATGAAAAGCAGAGCTACTCAGAAGAAACACAAAAAGGAAATGAATTTCCAAGACAGAAACATAAAGGAAAGAGTAAATGCACAGATTTTGTTTTGGGTCACTTTGAGCTTCACACTGAGGAATGAGAGCATCGTGTCCAATTGAACTTTGCCATGAAAAAGTCACAGGCAACTAATTGAATGTTGGCACTATTATTCATCTAACATTCAATCTGGAGTAATGAGGGGAAATACCATTTGTTGCTGTGGATTTCATTGTACAATCAAACACGGATGCACCAGTTGCTTCTCCATTAGCAACAACTACTGTCAAAGAAAAAGTCACATCCGCTATCTTCACAATGCCAAATATTGTTATCTTGAAAAAAAATAATTGGACTGATTTCAAGACAATTACATAGCAGGAGGATCAATTAGTCATGGGCCTCTTTGGCTACTAATGCGTGAGGTTAATTTCAATCTGAAGAAGTCAGTATTTTTTTCCTGTGTACCTAGTGATGCCTGATCCGTAACTTCCCAAAATACTTAGTCTGGGAACATCTGTGGAGAAAGAAACAACAAGTTGCGATCTTTAATCAGACCTGTTTTGTTGATCAACTGTCGATATCCCAAATTAGTTATATCGTCAGGTTTTTTTTCCCCCTCTCATCGGCATCTCTTCAGATTTGTGGTATTACAGAGTCAAGTTTGAGCTGAATTCGAAATACAGTATTACATTTTGAACAAATTAGATGAACCAAACTTTTCTTATTTGTTTATGGGAAAAAGGGACTGCTGGTTAGGCCAGCATTTATTTCCCATCTGTAATTGCCCTGGAGAAGGTAATAAGCTACTTTTTTGCACTGCTGCAGTGCTTGGGTGTAAGGTTACCTGCAGTGCTCTTAGGAAGGGGCTGCCATGATTCTGACCTAGCAAGAGTGAAGACTTGGCGATTATAGTTACAAGTCAGGATGTTTGAGACTTGCCAGGGAACTTCCAGGTGGTGGCACCCTGTGCAACTCCTGCATCTTCAAGGTGATAGAGATTGGGAGTAACCTGCTGTCAGAGGATCCTTGGTGAGTTATTGCAACATATCTTATAGATGGTGTGCACTTTTTTGCCGGTGTGCACTTTTTTGCCATTGTGCATCAGTGGTGAAGGATGTGAATTTCAAAGGTTATGATTAGATAATCTATCAAGTGAACTTTGTGCTGGATAGTGTTGACCTTCTTCAGTATTACTGGAGTTGTATATATCCAGTCAATTTGAAGAGTGTTCCATCATTCTCCTGATTTGTGCCTATAAATGGCAGTTAGACTTGGGGAGCTGGGAGGTAAGCAACTCACTGCAGAGTTCCTTGCCTGGGACCTCCTCTTGTAGCCACGGTATTTACACGACTGGGTAATAAACCAAAAGAACTTCAAAAGTTGAAATCTGAAACAAAAACAGAAATTGCTGTAAAAACTCAGCAGTTCAGGCAGCATCTATGGAGAATATTCAGAATTAACACTTTGAATCCGGTGACTCGTCTCCTGAAGTTCTGAAGTAGGGTCAGTGAACCTGAAATGGTAACTTCTGATTTCTCTCCACAGATGCTGCCGTACCTGCTGAGTTCTTCCAGTACTTTGTTTTTGTTTGTGAATGTTATTTTCATGACTTGCCCTGTCCAGTTTCTGGCTGATGATCGTCCAGGCTGTTGACAGTGAGGAATTCAGCAATGGTAATAGCATTGAATGTCAAGGGTCAATGGTTAGTTTCTCTTTTGTTGGACATGTTCATTGATTGGTACTTGTGAAGCGCAAATATTACTTGCCACACATCAGCCCATGCCTGGATATTGTAATCATCAGTTATCTCTTGATGATGGAATATTGTCCCGTGCTAATACTGAGCATCTGAAAACTGGCATTCTCAGGCCAAGTATTTCCATGAAGAACAAAGCAAGAATGCACCTTGGAATGCCAAACTTAAATTCATCCAGTATTTGAAACTTGTTAAACCTGTGCTCCCTTGCTCAATTTCCAGCACATTTGAGGGCAAAACTGTTTCCTTTTGTAGCTCAAGTACGCAAAAAACTGGTTTGAAAATTCTCACCTTTCCTTTACTTGAGAAACTTAAACATTTCTTCTTCCAGCAGTAAGATCAGTTAGAAATTTGTGGGGTGGTGAATCCTCTCTGATACTCTTACTCCCAAAGTATTATTTAAAAAAAATGCAGAATTTGAATTCTCCAGTGGAGATCTGATTGGTTATTATCATATACCAGAGTACAGTGAAAAGGTTTGTTTATGAGCAGTACAGACAGATCATAGTAAACAAGGATGTACGGAACAAGGGTTGTTATTAAAAGTCTTAAAAACATACTGGTTACATTGCACAGGGTATGCACTAGGTGAGATCAGCGTTAGCAAGATCAGCATTATGTGAGGCTAGAGATTCCATTCATCTGCCTAATAATGGCTGGGAAGAAGCTGTTCCTGAAATTTGCTAGTGTGAGTGTTCAAGTTTCTGTATCTGCCACCTGATGGAAGAGGTTGTAGACGGTCATTACCGGGGTGAGATGGATTTTTGATGATGGCTGCCTTTCTGTAACAATGAGCCGTGTAAGTGGAGGGCATGATTGGAAGTTTGGCTACTGTGATAGTTTGGGCTGTGCACATGACTTTCTGTCATTTCCTAGAGTCCAGGGCAGAGCAGATGCCACACCAGGCCGTTATGCACCTGGACAGTATGGTTTCAATGGTGCGTCGGTAGAAGTTGGTGAGTATCCTTATGGACGTGCCAGATTTCCTGAACTATCTCCCTTCTGTATTTTGACTTGGATATAAATCAATTACTTTAATCCAGCTTTGCTTTTCTTTTCTCTTGGTTTCCTTGACTCTGTTGTTTTCTGCGGCAGCGTCATGTCACCACTAATTTCCCACAATTTCAATAAGTCACCACTCCTCAACACAATTCCCACATATATCTATCAATTCTACTGACCTCCTACTCCCCTGCTTTCATAGAGGACTTCAATCCTTCTAGGACCTGAGAAAGAGACACCAAACCTTTGGACTTTCCATAACATTCACCAAACTGTCCAGTGAGGCATCTGCCAATGTTCTTTTTAAAAGCAGCATCTGCTATTTTAGCCTGTCCCCCTGTCATCGACTGCCTTTCAACCGAGCATGCCTGGACTCAGCTAACTTTTCCAAACTCCTTTCCATCCTATTGGCAGTTCAACCACTAGCCCCTTAGACTCAGACTCAGAATCAACATACAAACAGGAAATGCTGGAGGAGTTCAGAAGGTCTGAGGAGTGAGAAAGGCAGTTAATGCTCAAGTGCAATATGACTTCTCTCATCATCCTGTCCTCTTGGTAACAAGGCATTCCTCCTAATCTCTGTCATCCCAATATAATCTGAACTCTGTATTCACCTGTATTCACTTCTTCTCATCCCCTGGTTTCTTCTCCATCTCATGCCCAATTCAAGCTCATCCTGTATCAAGATCCACGTCTTTCATCCTTGACACACTACCTCTCTTTCCTTTGCATTAAGTGGCAAATCAACTTCTGATCCAGAATTTCAAGTAATCTATCATTTAAGGGCTTCCATCTCTTCAGGTATTGTTTCACTTATATTCAAAACACCTTCATCCCTCTACTTACTATCCCCACCCTCAATTCCTTCCTTTTCCTCCTTTACATGAATTATTCGTATATTCGCATCAACTGTATCCTTTAACTGTATTTTTTTTTAAAAGTACAGTTGCTTTAGAATAAGACACATACCATCACTGACAAATCCTAATGCAACATATACTTGATGGCTCATCAAAAGAAATTCATCTTTCATTACTCACTATAAACATTCTTGTTGGAAGTCAATTAGACAAAGACAATAAACTTGAATTTTGGTTTCAAATTCCACTGTTCTTTTGAAAACCCTGGCAAGTAAATCATACAAGTTGAACGTTTGTTTGGAAAGTGTGTAAAGCAAAATCAAGAAACCACATTGTGTAATTTTAAGAATATCATTGATTAGCACATCGCATTGACTCCTTTGTACTCCCTGAAAGAATTAGCTATTGTGACTAAGTAGCTATAAGGTTACAACGAATAAATATGTACAGATAATGAGAAAACAAGCTAAACCAAAATCCATGCCATTTTATGGCTTTACTTCTCTTCTAAATCAGAGAGATATATAACATGGAAACAGATCCTTCGGCCCAACTTGTCTATGCTGACCAGATATCCTAAATCTAGTCCCACTTGCCAGCATTTGGCCATATCTATCTAAACCCTTCCTATTCATATAGGCATCAAATTGTGCACTAATATTACTCACTGAATACTTACGTGACACGTCTTGTATGGAATGCAAGTTACTATTAAGTTTATACCAAATTCATTCAAATAAAACAATATTTCCCTTCACGCATGTTTACTTTTACGTAAAGAATAACTGTTTCCTATACATAATTTAGGATTTTGCACAAGGAACAGAAAATAAAACACTAAATAAAACAATGCTGTATAATATCATCGGTTTTTCAGTATTGCTGTGTCAAAATCCTGGAACTCCCTTCCTAACAACAATTCAAGAAGACAGAGTTACCTTCTCCGGTAGGATTTGGGATTGGGAATGTCCAGGGTCCAGCGTGTCAATATTCCCTTGAGCAAAGTTCTTAAACTACGAAACACGAAGTGATGTTCCTGATTGTTGTGTGGAGCTCCACCCCCCCGCCCCCAAGGATGTCCTCAGCCTGCTGCCGTACTCCCTGTACACCCACAACTGTGTTGCCAAGTTCTGAACAAATGCCATCTACAGGTTCACTGACGACACCACTGTAGTGGGACGGATATCTAACAGCGAGATTTTATTTCAGATCTGCAGCATTTTTATGCAAATTACCATCCATCTCTGCATTTCTCTCTTTAAACATTTAAGTACTTTGTGTTAAGTTTTGTCATTCATGTGGCGATTATGGATGAACAAAATTCCCATCCAAATTTTCATTGAAACATTGCTTACAAATGTAATTTCACCCCTTATATCAACTCCTCCAAAATGTTTGCAATTCAAGATTAGGCTCATTAGCTGATCACACCTCCGTCACTATGACAACCCTATGGGCATCTCCAACACCTCTGTCTCCATATAATTCACTTGCACCATGTCCCTTTAACAACATTTTCATTATCTGATATTGTTCACTCTTCATCCATCTGAACTTTCTATCTAGCTCCTCCTCTTTTTAGCCTCTACTCTGAACAGCAAATTGATTTCAACGATTTCAAACTCCATTTCAGTTGCTCCTGGCCTCACTCTCTCCTCTGAGTTCACTTCCTATCCTCTCCAAACTTAAGCCTTCGACAGACTTTTATCCCTTCATACTTCCTTTGTTCTTCCCAGAGTCTCGATCACTAACAAACTCGTCTCTTACACTTGTTTGCATGCTGCAACACCCGTAACCCACTAATGTAGTCCTTTTAAAGACACTTTCTTCTGACCTTGAATCAAATTGCTGCCAGCCCACCTGTAAGTGCACTCTGTCTCCAAGCTGTTTAGCTTTTGGTCCTCATTATGCACAACATTTCTACAGCTGTAAATTTGTTCAGGTGGAGGGGGAAGAGACAGGGGCAAATCCTACTGTCCATAATGGCTCAGAAACAGACATGATTTTTGGATGTCCCTGATAGAATTTACCCAGGCTACAGGTAACTTCATCATCATGTTTTAAGCTGGAATCTCTCATCATCTCATCAAAGTATGCTGCAAATTGATACTTGCTCATAAACAGAAATGATACAATATGAAAAAGTTCAGAACTCTCTTGTATACTGTCCAGTCATGATACTCCAGTGAAAAATTCTGTCGTTTACGGGGTGGCATATACCATAACTATAAACTTGTGTATCTTTGAAATGCAATTTAAAAAAACTCTTGAATTGCTGTTATCTTTTGTTTTACCCCCACTTTTTAATTTTTCTCAGAATTTGTCTGCCAGTAATTGCTGTATTGCATTAACAAGTCTATTATTATTTTTGCTTAACATATGCAATTATAATTGCAGAAGAGTTAACTGCAATAATGTCTTATGAATCTGTGGGCACTTAAGCCCATTACCATGGAATATGTGGTCTAAGTTGACAAATGAGACCATTGTATAACAGCTTTCTGATTTTGGGTATAATTAATCATGTCTCATGGAACAAGGCTGGAATTTAGAGACTATTTATTTTAGTAAGGATGCTTTAAAAGACATAGAAGTAAAGGAAAAGTGGTTGCAGAGAAAAGTCAATATTTATAACCCATGACTGGAACATGATGTTATTACTATCCATTAGTCCATCGACCCTGGATTTATAATTTACATTAACTTCTGTTTGCCTGATTGTACTATATACTTGTAGCTTCTATTTCCCAAGTTTATTGAATTTAAATACTTTTTGAAAATGAAAACCTTTTATAACTCTGAAAATTCACTGAAAGCAATTCTAATCATTTCGAAACTGAAATAACAAGTGAAGGGGAATTTAGCAGAGCACATATATTTGGCGTACTTTGTTAATTATTGTTATAATTGTGCAGGTCCTTCTCTGGGACACCTGTCTGTCTGGTTGACCTTCTCTAACTATAAAATGGAAAATGTAAACATTTGTATTAAGAATCACTATCCCATGGAGGAAACCTGTGTTCGGTCACTTCCAAGAACTTACTCTGAAAACTCTGATCTTGTTTTGGCAGCAATGAAAGTTCCAACATACCAGTTGAGACCGATCCTAATTCTTAATTAAACAACCTAAATATTCTTATTAAATATTTCAATTTGTTCTATTCACCCAGTGTTAGCTGATTTTTAAAAACATTCAAGGATTCATATACTTTTTGTCTGAAGTTGATAGTCATGGCCTGAGGAAGACCGATCCATGTGCCAAGCTTTGTTAGAATTCATCCATTCGTTTTTGAGATCTGTTATTTATAGATAACTAACAAATGGGAGGGAATCATTGTGATGCACGTAAATTTATTGTTTTTATATATTTTATTTGTTAATGGAATGTGGGTATTTTAGCAATATCAATATTTCAGCAACCCCCACCTCCCCATTTTGCCCTGGATAAGGTGGAGGTGAATTACCTTCTTGAAATGCTGCAGTCCTTGGGGTGCAGGGGTACCCTGTATGCTGTTGGGAGGGAGTTTGAGGAGTTTTGAGAAGATTTGTAGCTCAGGCTGAGGTTCAGTTTGAGGATTTTAACCCAGTGAGAGTGAAATCGTATACTTCCAAGTTAGCACAGTGCGTGGCTTAGTGAGAAACTTACTACATGTTGTGTTTCATTCATAGTCATACAACCTGAAAACAGACCCTTTGGTCAAACCGGTTCATGCCGAACATAATCCCAAACTGAACTAGTCCTACCTGCCTGCTCCTGGCCCATATCCCTCCAAACCTTTACCATTCATGTACTTATCCCAATGTCTTTTAAATGCTGTAATTGTGACCACATCTGCCACTTCCTCAGGAAGTTCATTCCACATGCTAATCACCTCTGTAAAAACAAAATAAGCCACTCATATCTTTTTTTAAAACCTCTCTCCTTGCATCTTAAAAATATGCTCCCTTGTCTTGAAATCCCCCATCCTAGGGAAAAGACAATTACTATTAACCCAATCTATATCCCTCATAATTTTATAGACTTCTATCAGGTCACCTCTCATATGCTCCAGTGAAAAATGCCCTACCCTGTCCAGCCTTTCTTTATAACTCAAACATTCCATATCCAGCTACGTCCTGGTAAATCTGTTTGAACCCTGTCCAGCTTAATAAAATCCTTCCTATAACTGTTGACTAGAACAGAACACAGTACACCAGAGGGTGGCATGGTGGCTCAGTGGTTAGCACTGCAGCCTCACAGCACCAGGGACCCGGGTTTGATTCCAGCCTTGGGCAACTGTCTGTGTGGAGTTTGCACGTTCTCCCCGTGTCTGTGTGGGTTGCCTCCGCGTGCTTCGGTTTTCTCCCACAGTCCAAAGATGTGCAGGCTAGGTGGATTGGCCATGCTAGATTGCCCGTAGTGTTTTAGGGGTGTGTGGGTTATAGGGGAATGGGTCTGGGTGGGATCCTGCAAGGGCTGGTGTGGACTTGTTGGGCCAAAGGGCCTGTTCTCACACTGTAGGGAATCTAATCAGAAGAAGCCTCACCAATGCCCTGTACAACCTTGATGTGTCCTCAAATAAATCTGTTGGACTAAACCTAGTGTTGTGTGATTTTTTTTTTGACTCTGTACTACCTCAGCTTGACTTGCCAACTCATATATCAAAGGACTGAGTAATGAAGGCAAGTGTGCTAAATGCTTTTTTTAAACCGCCCTGCCTACATGTGATGCAAACTTCAAAGAATTGTGTGTCTGAACCCCTAGGTCTCTGCACCACCACACTACCCAAGACACTACCATTAATTGTATCAGTCTGCTCCTGTTTGTTGTACCAAAATGCAATACCTCGCATTTATCCAGATGAATTCCACCTGCCACTTTACAGTCCATTGACCCTTTAGATCAAGATTCTACTGTAATCTTAGAAAACCTTCACTGTTTGCAATTTTCTTGTTGTCCGGATTCATCTGCCCATATCACTAAGTGGTTGACACTGTGGGTTTGAAAGGTGATGCTGAGGGAGTTTTGATGAGTTGACTTTCCTGCTCCTCGGATACTGTCTGACCTGCAGTGCTTTTCCAGCTTCACACCTTTTAACTCTGGCTTCCAGCATCTGCAGTCCTTACTATCTCTTAGCCCTATATGGCGCTTTCTGTTAGAGAAACTCAGCAGGTCTGGCCTTATCTTTGGAGAGAAAGATAACATTCTAAAGAAGGGTCGCTGGACTTGACATTAACTTTGCTTTTCCTGCGCATTAGTCCATCAACCCAGGATTTATAATTTACATTAACTTCTGTTTGCCTGATTGTACTATATACTTGTAGCTTCTATTTCCCAAGTTTATTGAATTTAAATACTTTTTGAAAATGAAAACCTTTTTATAACTCTGAAAATTCACTGAAAGCAATTCTAATCATTTTGAAACTGAAATAACAAGTGAAGGGGAATTCAGCAGAGCACATATATTTGACATACTTTGTTAATTATTGTTATAATTATGCAGCTCCTTCCCTGGGACACTAGTCTGTCTGGTTGACCTTCTGTAACTATAAAATGGAAAATGTAAATACTTGTATTAAGAATCTCTATCCCACGGAAGAAACCTGTGTTCGGTCACTTCCAAGAACCTACTCTGAAAACTCTGACCTTGTTTTGGCAGCGATGAAAGTTCCAACATACCAGTTGAGACTGACTCTAATATTGTTAATTAAACAACCTAAATATTCTTTTATACCTGTGTCAAACACGGAACAGTACTGCACTGGAACAGGTCCTTCATCCCACCATGTCTGAGCTGACTATGATGTCAATCTAGACTATTCCTTATCTGCCTGCACAAGGTCTGTATTCTTTTGTTTTCTGCCTGTTTGTCTCTTTCTAAATTCCTCTTAAACTTTGCCAATGTATCTGCTTGTACCACTTCTTTGGGCAGTTACTACCGTCTCACTGGGCAGCACGTTACAGATACCCGCCACCACTAGTGTAAGGAATGTTTTTCTTTACACAACTTCTTTAAACTTTTCCCCCTTTCACCTTAAACCTATGCACCTTAATATTTGACATTTCCAACCTCGGAAAAATGCTCTGATTGCCCACCCTCTCCATACTTCATAATTTTATATACCTCAATCAGGTTGCCCCACAGCCTCTGATTCTTTAGCGAGAACTATCCAAGTTTGTCCAACCTCCTCATATATAGCTAATAGACTCCGATCCTTGCAATATCCTGGCAAACCTCCTTTGTATCTCCTCCAAAGCCTCTGTATCTTTCCAAACATCATGGCGTCCTGAACGGCACACGATAATCTAAATGTGGCCTGACTGAAGTCTTACATGGCTGCGATACAGCTTGCCAACTATTGTACTCAGTGGCCTGACAAATGAAGGTAAACATTTTATACATCTGCTTCACCACCTGTGTTTCCACTTTCAGGGAGCTGTGGACTTGAACTCTAAGATTCCTGTGTATATCAATACTCCTCAGGGCCGTGCCATTAATTGCATACTTGAGTCTTGCATTTGACCTCCCAAAATGCATCACTTCTGAATTAAATGCTAACTTTCTATGCCCAACTTTCCAATTGATCTATGTCCTTTTCTCCTTAGCATAAAATTACAATTTTTCGTTTTCTACAGCGCTGTCTGATTTGATGGCAGGACAACCGTAAGAAAACTACCAGTTTATTGAAGCTTAAGTAAAGGCCTGAACTGATGATGGTCCCGCTGCAGAAGGAGCACTTCCTGGACATGCACCATCTCCTGACATTGATTCTCGTTATTAAAGAACTCTGATTATTCAGTACAGCAGAGTGATAGAAATATTTAGACAGATTAATGGCTTTATCTCCCAATTAGAGTGCAGTATTAACCACAGTTTGAAATTGTGTTTTAGCATACATTATAGACTGTAAACATATTCAGATGTAATAACATGACGTTTCTTGCATTAATATTTTGCAAAGATTGTTTGTGATGTGGAAGATATCAAAATTACTATACATGTAGTGAGATACAAAATTAAAGTACCTTGAAATTGTTGATTGTCACCACTCAAGGTAGACTGCAACACTCAATATCTGGAGATGGGAGCATTCTATGGCAAGGCTTGGAATGAGTCCCAAGAGGTCAGGGAGTTGGATTTGAAAATAGTGTGCGCTAGATAGCAGAGTGTCTCCACTCTAGCAGAAACCAGTACTGGAACTAGGTAAGAAATGCACTTCATTGACATCAGAGGTGAGAGACATGTATTGGAGACAGCCAGAGTCTAGTGCTCATACTGTATTGTTCCTGCAGCCTAGCTGCTTGGTGTCATGAGTTACTGTGTAAATTCAGCATAACAAATTTCAACCACTCGCGGTTTTCTACTGGTGTTGATAGAGAATGTTACTGTATAGAATTGTTAGAGTGCTTAGAGAGTAATTTTCAGCCATAGAGCAAATTCCTCTTTCCAGATTCAAGGCAAAATAGAACATAGAACATAGAACAGTACAGCACAGAACAGACCCTTCAGCCCACAATGTTGTGCCGACCATTGATCCTCATGTATGCACCCTCAAATTTCTGTGACCATATACATGTCCAGCAGTCTCTTAAATGACCCCAATGACCTTGCTTCCACAACTGCTGCTGGCAACGCATTCCATGCTCTCACAACTCTCTGCGTAAAGAACCTGCCTCTGACATCCCCTCTATACTTTCCACCGACCAGCTTAAAACTATGACCCCTCGTGCTAGCCATTTCTGCCCTGGGAAATAGTCTCTGGCTATCAACTCTATCTATGCCTCTCATTATCTTGTATACCTCAATTAGGTCCCCTCTCCTCCTCCTTTTCTCCAATGAAAAGAGACCGAGCTCAGTCAACCTCTCTTCATAAGATAAGCCCTCCAGTCCAGGCAGCATCCTGGTAAACCTCCTCTGAACCCTCTCCAAAGCATCCACATCTTTCCTATAATAGGGCGCCCAGAACTGGACGCAGTATTCCAAGTGCGGTCTAACCAAAGTTTTATAGAGCTGCAACAAGATCTCACGACTCTTAAACTCAATCCCCCTGTTAATGAAAGCCAAAACACCATATGCTTTCTTAACAACCCTGTCCACTTGGGTGGCCATTTTAAGGGATCTATGTATCTGCACACCAAGATCCCTCTGTTCCTCCACGCTGCCAAGAATCCTATCCTTAATCCTGTACTCAGCTTTCAAATTCGACCTTCCAAAATGCATCACCTCGCATTTATCCAGGTTGAACTCCATCTGCCACCATGCCTCTGCCAGTTGCCTCAACCGTATCAAACATCATAATTCGGATTTCCCCGGTTCTCTAACAACCAAATATATCCGATAGTGTCTCAGAATTAGAGAAGACTTGGGGTCATAATATTCCTTAAGCAGCTTCGTCAGCTCTTGGAAGATTTTAGTGTCTGCTGCCACTGGGGAATTTAAGCCCCTTACAACCAGCAATGCTGTGGGTATGCAAGCAGGCAGAAAAATCATTGCTTTTTATCTGCTCCTAACGTCATTTGTCCAGGAAAAAAACTGCATTCTTTCCACATAATGGGTCCAGTCTTTGACAGCTGAGATCACATGAGTCATAAATAAAAGGCTTACCCCAACTCCAAGATGAGTCCACTTTTAAATGTGTAACTACCCAGTGGCCTACAAATGATGACACTTCAGCAATTATCAATTTACTAAACAACTGCCTCTCCAGCAACTCTAAATACATTGGTCACAGTGAAATAATATTTGTTCTCACCTACAACGTAGCAAGCAAATGTTCATCAGGCACATCCCGTTTTCTCTTTCTACAGTGAATTATCGGCACAGAGGCTGGTATCCCTTCAAGTCACCCTTAATTTACTTGTGCACAGTACACTTGCTCAGAGGCAGTCGCCTGAAAGAGGAGAAAATCTTTTGTTTCAAAGCCCTACAACGTGCCTGAACTCCATAAGTGTTCAGCTATAAAATATGTAAGGTTGTAACCATGAATTACTCTTTTTTTGCATCTGGATCCTGACCTAGCCACTCAGAAAATTTCCCACTTAAACACTATTTGTTTGCTTTTCAGGATATTGTGACCTCAATGAATTAAACATCTCCTACACTAGGTGGCAGTCCATTTCAAAAATTGATGTCTGTGAAGCTTATGTTCCAGTATTATAATTCAGCTCCATTCTTAAATTTCCATTTGTGTCCCAAAGTCTGTAGCTTAATCTAGCTGAACCCCGCCAAGAAAAATGAGTATTTTCTAGAGTCATTTTAACTGGATCTATGAAGTGCAAAAGTAACAACAATGCTTCCAATGCCATCAGCCTCACCCTGATTCATATCTTTCATTGAGCTCACCCAGCTGATTTATCTTATCTGCTGCTTATTAATCTTTCTGGTAGTTTATTCCTTTCTGGTTTTGAATGATACGCTCATAATCTTTAATAGTGCTTTTTCTTTAAGAACATAAGTAAATGCTTTTTCATCATTTCCTCATCTCTTCTTCCCTACCAATCTCCATATCCTGCCAAATCCCACCCTGCCTCTTCCCCTCCTCTTTCCCCCAGCTGTGAAATTTTGACCAAACTTTTGAGATTCTTGACAGATTTAGATGTTGAGAAGTTGTCTGGTGGGAGTGTCTTACAGTCAGTGGGCACAATCTCAGGGTACAGCAGAAGTGAGGAAGAGTTCCTTCTCTGAGGAGAGTGAGTCTGAAATTCTTTACTGCAGAAGGTTGTAGA
The DNA here is from genome assembly GCF_030684315.1 of Stegostoma tigrinum. Lineage (NCBI taxonomy): Eukaryota > Metazoa > Chordata > Chondrichthyes > Orectolobiformes > Stegostomatidae > Stegostoma > Stegostoma tigrinum. Next base: position 13,606,947 of record NC_081358.1, read on the forward strand.
GACTGCGTCATTTTTGTCTCTATCATCCCTCTTGTTCTTTTGTCTGTTACCTTAAATCTGTGTCTTTTTGTAATTGATCATTGCAGTGTCAACAGTTTCTCACTACAATCCAGCCAAATGCTTTCATAACTTTGAATACTTCTGTTAGATCAACCCTGGCCCTTCTCTGCTCTCAGGATAATCCCAATTTCTCTGATCATTATTCAGTTCCATGGTGCAATTCTACAAGTATCAAAATTAATTTTCTGGGCACTGAAAATCGCCATGTATTAGTTTTCTGGGCATTTGGTTTCTGTTCTGTATGCCTCAAAAAAAGAAAATGTGAATTCATTTTTGTAAAGGAAAATTTATGTTTAAATTTTGTTTAAATTTTTTCTTAAATGCTGAGTCATTTGGCTGAAACATCTCCACATTTGACTTGCATTTTGAATATTGTCACCATTTTTTTTCCAAAGTCTTTATCTAATAAGTTGTTAATTGCATTTCAAAACACGTTGACATCTTCTCAATTTCTCGTACATTTAATAAAAAGTATGCAACACAGTACTTCGTTCAACACGTATCTCATGCGACAAATATAACTCGAGCAAGGAAAATAATTGGCCAACAGTGGGACTGGACTGATAGATATTCTGTTTGCTCAGATTTAGTTGACATCCCCGTTAAGCTGTGAGAAATTTGCGTAAAAGCAAAGCAAATCATTTTCTAATCCATGTTAGTAATAAAAATGTCAGAAACCGCTACAGAAAAGTAGTGTAGCCATTGAGAAAGTGTAAATTGCTATTTGTTTTTACAATAGAAGTGAGGAGGGTTGTTTCTAGAAATACTAAGCTATGCTATAAAATAGAGGTCACAGAGGAAAACGTACAGGACCAGCATCTACATTGACCTCACAAAAACAGTTTCTTACCTAACTGCTAGATTGATGATGGAACTATTTTAATTACACAGTTGAATGCAGCCAACAGTGTGAATAAAGATTATCCTCACCGTTGTCACTGTTTTCTGCACAAACTTGTCCAAATTGTTGGTATTAAAAAATCACAAGTATACACTTCTCGTGAGAGTCTTAGTTTATCCTAGAATTCCTGTTAGAGGTGCAGTGGCACCACTGTAGTCATGAATATATAATTATAGAAGTGATTATCCGTAATAGCAGAGTGGCCCTCATACATGGATAGATGTGGCCAGTGACGTCAGCTGAATGCGACAGGCACATTACTATCACAGAACATTTCTGCACATGTCCCTGATATCATCATGCTGGGGGTGAGGGGCTTTGAGAGGGTGGGAATGAGGTGGAAATGGAGACTGGGGGCTGATGAAGCAGAGCTTCCTCTGTATGATGGTATATATGGAATAGGTCTCCTTAATTATTGTTCCTTTGCTGCCCAGCCTTCTCCAGCCACCTTGCTACGTAGGGACAAGCCCTTCTTTGAGCTGAACTGTACCTGAGGTCTGGGGGCTACTGGTGTGCCGTCACTTCCTTCTCCTCTTCGCTCCCCCCAGCCCTGGCTACTTCATCTCTTCCTATCACTGTCAAAGAAGTAGAGATCCTCCACTTCATTGAGATACATGCCAGTGTCATTGGACAGCTGCCACTCGGACGTCCCTGCATCAGGTGCCTTTTAACGACGTCTCAATGTGACCTCTGTCATTCTCTCTTGATGCAGGGTATGATTCAGGTCGCCAAGTCAAAGTGGATTTCTGTAACTTCAATTGTATATACTTCCAGCAGTGCCACTTCTTAGATTGTCTGTCTGTTTGTGGCTTTTGATTGCTTCTGGATGATGTTGGGTTCCTCTTTGAGCACGAATGCTGTTTGTGGTGGTGTTTGCAGTATTCTCAGCCTATAATAATACCATTACCAGTTCACAATGATGATTTGTACTATAAATGCAAGCAAGTGGTGATAGAAACATGGACATAAATATAGAATTTTGATGTGGCCTCGAGGGGCCTCGTCTCTTTTGTATGATTCTATGAATGTTCAACTCTAACGTGTACATCTGAATCAATCGCATCAATAATTACCTATCTTTTACCTCAACTGCAGCTTAGCACACCATAATGTTGGTTTTAGACTGTGATCACCTGGAATGTTACTGTGTGAATGTGACTAATTGGCCCAAGTCAGGTGAAATTGGTCTTAAAAGTGGTTTATTTGAAAGGTTTTTAATTCCTTTTTTCAATCTGACACTTGTTGAAATGTATATTTGTGATTTTAACTGTTTATACTTTTGGCATGAATTCAACACCATAACTTTATGATTTGGGATAATGCTTTTGCGGAAGCTTGTGACTTAAAAAGAAAGTAATTGTTTTTACTACAGTATTTTCAGTTAATTTTCTAATTCATTACGTTTTCATGTTTTGTCTCCCTTTTTAAAAATATTTGGGTGCATTGGTTTCAGACCTGATGTCTCAAATGATGAGATTCACATGATTCCTATTTTCTGAAGAAGGGTCTAGGCCCGAAACGCCAGCCTTCCTGCTCCTCTGATGCTGCTTGGCCTGCTGTGTTCATCCAGCTCTGCAACTGGTTATCTCAGAATCTCCGGCATTTGCAGTTCCTACTATCTCTGACTCCTAACAACATACTTTAACAGGCAAACCCAGTTCTGAGTTTCTCCAGTGCATGTAAAAAACTGCTGATTTGAAATGAGCGACTCAATTTTTTCTTTCTTTCCTTTACCTTAATCCAAAAGGTGTGAGGCGAATTGTAGCTTCCCTACCAGGGAAGGTTGCTCATGTCAGGCAGAAAATCAAATGTACAGCGATTACTATGGCTCACCTGCTTAATGGACTAACTTGCAAGTCATCATGCAAACCTTTGCATATCCTGAGGCAAGATTTTTGGCAAGGAGGGTTTTCCCCCATGGCCAGCAGTCCTAGTGTCATCTCACTTAATAATTTTACCATTTATTGAAACACAGAACTGTTGCAAGTCCAAGGAGTGGAGCAAGTCAGCTGAAGTGCCACACTTGAGTCGATGAGGGTGAAGCTTTTAAATCTGTGAGGCTTTGATGGTCCAGTGACCACTGTAGTTCTTTGAGGACGAATAGCTGATTTGGACTTGATTGACCCACTGCATTATAACAACTCATCCAGGCCCCTTCGACAGCAGCGATATATGATCTTTACCACCTAGAGCAAAAGAGCAGCTGAAGAACCCCCACTGGCAAGATCCCTCAATAAGTCACACGACAGCCTGATTTGGATTAATATTGCTGGGTTAAATTCTGGAATTTCCCCTTGAAGTGCACTGTGTGTATTCCTACAGCCAAGGACTGAGGCAGCTCGCTATCATCATTTCCACGACAGTTAGGGTTAGGAATTAAATGTTGGCCAGTCAGCTGCATCCATTATCCCATGAGTGAATTTAAAAAGTATATTTTAACTGTACTGGATGGGTGCAAAATATTTTAATATTACAAAACAAAATAGATTGCAGTAAGAGGCCGTCGCTCATTTCAATCTTTTTTTAAAAGGGCAGCATTCGTACTTTCATTGTCTTGCATCAATTTATTAATTTCCAAAAGTGTTGCTGTAAAATATGAAACAGGTGTTTATTCAGTTTTGTACAGGTGAAAATACTGGTTGTACAGGATTTTTTTTGAGCAAAGAGCATCTTATGAGTGCTATAACTAAATGTCAATTAACTATTTTCCCTGCATAAAATCAGATAATGGGCTATTGTTGATGATTCAAGTATGTATTTCACTCTGCTGTGAAGATGATGAATACTTTTGTATGACATTTTGCAAATTATCTTGGTTTCCTTGGTAATAAAGCCAGATTTGTCTTTAAATAACATTTTGCTTCTGGAGATGTTGTAAGTTTTGGAGCTTATCTAATGCCAGTGGTTACTTATAGAACATAGAACATTACAGCGCAGTACAGCCCCTTCAGCGCTCGATGTTGCACCGATCTGTGAAGCCAATCTGAAGCCCATCTAACCTACACTATTCCATTATCTTGCTTATGTTTATCCACTGACCATTTAAATGCCCTTAAAGTTGGCGAGTCTGCTACTGTTGCAGGCAGGGCATTCCACGCTCTTACTCCCTGACTAAGGAACCTACCTCTGACATCTGTCCTATATCTGTCACCCCTCAATTTAAAGCTATGTCCCCTTGTGCTATCCATCACCATGGTTGTGAATTTATTCACAGTGATGTGAAATAAGTCAGAGGAACTCTGAAATTAGTAGAAACATATGATGGTTGCACTACTAGTTTCTTGTGTGTATTGATTTGAAGGACAGGGATGAAAAAGCCATCCACTTCATGTTCTTTTTCAAAACTGCAAGTGTCCCAAATCATACGGATACGTAATGTTGCAGCTGTGGTTGAACTAAAATCTCACCCTCAAATTATTTTAGTATTTTGATTTATTTTAGAGATTTAAGTCTCTTGAGTGTAGAATTGTAAATGTATGGTTTGAAACCCTGAAATTATCATTATTCAGCCTTACATTAATTAATGTGTTTTCGCTTAAAATGGGGGAAGTAACAAACATAGTATTGAACTGCCATTGCCTTTCAGATGGTTTCAAACTAAAGCTGTGTAACGTTGTTTAGCGGGGATATATTTAACCAAAGATTAAATTGCTGATGCTCAGAAGAATGCCAGTTGGAACTGATTGTTTTGTCTTTGACCGATTAGTTTGATTATAAGGCAAAGTAAATTTACCTCTAGTGTCAAATACCACTGTTTAAAACAATTAGAAGTAATCATTTTTCTGTTCATGGTTGGAATACGCAATGGTCTAATTCCTGCTGCCATAAAGAATGATTTTGTTCTGTTTTCTCTCATGTTCATCATTTATTATAAGCTTCAGTTTGCTTTAGTGAATGCTGACAATATTACTGGGCTTGGATCAGTGGCATATCAGATGTGAACATATGAATTAGGGACAGAAGCAGGCCATTTGCTGCTCTGAGTCTGATCTGCCATTCAACAAAATCCTTGCTGAACTGTTTGCGTTTTGAAATCCACATTCCTGTCTACCCCGAATAACGTTCTTGTTATGAAAGGGAATTAAAGGTTATCTACTTCCACTTTAAAACTATTCAATGATATGTCCTCCATCACCACCTGAGGCAGAGCGTTCAAAAGTTGCGCAATCTTCAGGGAAAGCTTGGTTTTTCAAATAAAATTTTGGACAGGATTCAGGAATTGTAAAACAAATACAAAAAGGTTCTGTTTTGATGTAGTAAACCTGAATTTAAGGATTGTGTGTGAAATACAGCAGTTTTATATGTTGGTATTATTTCACAATGAATTGTGCAGACATAATCAGTAACATTGAAATTCTGTTCTTTGTTCTAATGAAGCTCTAAGTTGGAGAAACCACACCCTGTTATGATTTATGTATTTTACAGTCTTTCATGCTCACTAGACTGGTATTCATATTTCAAATTGAGCATATTCACAAGAATTTCATTGTAAATCTATAATTTAGTGTGTACACTAGATTCTACCTTTCCTTTTTCCAGAAGTGAAGACACAATCAAGTAATCTGTATTATAAATGTACTAATTCCTATATCTTCAGACATAGTAGGAACTGCAGATGCTGGGGAACCTGAGGTAACAAGGTGTAGAGCTGGATGAACGCAGCAGGCCAAGCAGCATCAGAGGAGCAGGCAAGCTGACGTTTCAGGCTCCACACCTTGTTATTGCTAATTCCTACAGCTGTCTCAACTACGTCTTTACTAGGAAAGAACCCAGCTCTTTATTTAACATCATCCATTTCAGGCAAGCTTTTAAAAACATGAGAGCAAATGAGGCTTGAACCCAAGTCTTCTGGTGCGGAGGTAGGGACATGGCCATTGCTCCATAACAGCCCCCAGGGAGGGGATTGAATTGCACACCTTTGAGTAGATATTTTTAATCAACCTGTTCGGAGATGAAAGTACACTTCTCTGCAGCATGTGGGAATTGAATCCAGACTTTCTGGGTCAGAGATGGAAGTACTGCCAACACACCACAGGAGCCCACCTGGAGGGATTACACACAACTGAATATCTTTTCCGCATACCAAATCACCCATGGTGTTTTCTCGCCTGTTAACCATCCCCGGTAAATCAACTGTGTTTTCCAATTTAGTTGTTGATGTACAAAGCCTAGTGGTTAGAGTGGGTTAATTTAAATACAAGCTCCAATGATGTGGACCCTGTTATGGTCCAGTCGTAGAGTCCCTACCCCTGGACTCGGGAGGCCTTGGTTCAAGTCTCACCTGTTCCAAAGGTGTGTGTTAAATCTCTGAACAGGTTAATTTAAAAAATAGATTAAATGCAAAATAAAGTCAAGTAAGCATCACCTGCTCCAAATCAACTCTGGAGCTATTCTTGTTTTGCTATAAAAGAGACCTACATTTCTAACACTAAAAATCAAGTTTAATAATTCTAGATAGCAAAACTTTGCTTTCTGCCTGCTTCTCGCTAAGTTTCCTTGTATTTGCATGTTTTGGGTTTTCTCTTATTTTCACTTCCAGACAGTTGCACAACTGCTGTAGGCATTTCTTATGTTTCTTTTCCAGACCCATCACATTTGTTACCAACGAGGGGGTCACCCCTACAACCCCCCCACCCCCCAGCTGCCCCAAAAATAATTAAAACCAAAACACCCAGGGAAGCTTGCCTTGCCTTGTAATCTATTAAAGGAGTGGTTAAGTGGGGAAAAACAAAACACCCTGATACTCACTTTATAAGCAACAAGTAACATTTTATGTTTCTAACACTAACGGTAAACAAATTAGCCAAAGTACTGGCATTCTGAACAATTCCACCAACTATTTCTGAATAAAATTCTAATATTATGCTGTTTGAACAGATTAAAGTACCACTTATATTAACCAAATTAATAACAAAAATTGAAATGTTATCCCTCAGAATTACAGTCATGTGTCTTCCAAAATACGTCATGCCCTTTCCTCTGATACTCTGCCAGGAATGCCTTTCTTCGTTGAATTCCAGTGTCCACCATGCCCCTCTCCATCAAATTCTGGTGTCCGGAAAGAATGCTGCTGTATCTTTAATTAGGTTTTTTTTCCCCGAGAGCTGATAGAATTCTGTGAAAGCCAGGGTTTCTCTGTAGAGCTGATGGGTTGTTACTTCTCTTAGATGGCAATTGCTCTCACCCTGATTTTCAAATAGCTTCTTCTTTTGTAGCCTTGATGCCTTACCAATTTCTTACAATAGGATTGGTCCCAGGTAGTCAAAACCATCAGATGTAAATTTAGTATCAGAGATAATGGGAACTGCAGATGCTGGAGAATTCCAAGATAATAAAATGTGAGGCTGGATGAACACAGCAGGCCAAGCAGCATCTCAGGAGCACAAAAGCTGACGTTTCGGGCCTAGACCCTTCATCAGAGAGGGGGATGGGGAGAGGGAACTGGAATAAATAGGGAGAGAGAGGGAGGCGGACCGAAGATGGAGAGTAAAGAAGATAGGTGGAGAGAGTGTAGGTGGGGAGGTAGGGAGGGGATAGGTCAGTCCAGGGAAGACGGACAGGTCAAGGAGGTGGGATGAGGTTAGTAGGTAGCTGGGGGTGCGGCTTGGGGTGGGAGGAAGGGATGGGTGAGAGCAAGAACCGGTTAGGGAGGCAGAGACAGGTTGGACTGGTTGTGGGATGCAGTGGGTGGGGGATGGAATTTTTGCAGGAGGGTGGGTGGGAGGAGGTGTATTCCAGGTAGCTGTGGGAGTCGGTGGGCTTGAAATGGACATCAGTTAATGGACATCACTCCTCCCACTTCCTACAGACTAAGGGGGTGGCCATGGGCATCCGCATGGGCCCCAGCTATGCCTGCCTCTTTGTAGGTTACGTGGAACAGTCCCTCTTCCGCACCTACACAGGCCCCAAACCCCACCTCTTCCTCCGGTACATTGATGACTGTATCGGCGCCGCCTCTTGCTCCCCAGAGGAGCTCGAACCGTTCATCCACTTCACCAACACCTTCCACCCCAACCTTCAGTTCACCTGGGCCATCTCCAGCACATCCCTCACCTTCCTGGACCTCTCAGTCTCCATCTCAGGCAACCAGCTTGTAACTGATGTCCATTTCAAGCCCACCGACTCCCACAGCTACCTGGAATACACCTCCTCCCACCCACCCTCCTGCAAAAATTCCATCCCCTATTCCCAATTCCTCCGCCTCCGCCGCATCTGCTCCCACGATAAGACATTCCACTCCCGCACATCCCAGATGTCCAAGTTCTTTAAGGACCGCAACTTTCCCCCCACAGTGATCGAGAACGCCCTTGACCGCGTCTCCCGTATTTCCCGCAACACATCCCTCACACCCCGCCCCCGCCACAACCGCCCCAAGAGGATCCCCCTCGTTCTCACACACCACCCTACCAACCTCCGGATACAACGCATTATCCTCCGACACTTCCGCCATTTACAATCCGACCCCACCACCCAAGACATTTTTCCATCCCCTCCCCTGTCTGCTTTCCGGAGAGACCACTCTCTCCGTGACTCCCTTGTTCGCTCCACACTGCCCTCCAACCCCACCACACCCGGCACCTTCCCCTGCAACCGCAGGAAATGCTACACTTGTCCCCACACCTCCTCCCTCACCCCCATCCCAGGCCCCAAGATGACATTCCACATTAAGCAGAGGTTCACCTGCACATCTGCCAATGTGGTATACTGCATCCACTGTACCCGGTGCGGCTTCCTCTACATTGGGGAAACCAAGCGGAGGCTTGGGGACCGCTTTGCAGAACACCTCCGCTCAGTCCGCAACAAACAACTGCACCTCCCAGTCGCCAACCATTTCCACTCCCCCTCCCATTCTCTAGAGGACATGTCCATCATGGGCCTCCTGCAGTGCCACAATGATGCCACCCGAAGGTTGCAGGAACAGCAACTCATATTCCGCCTGGGAACCCTGCAGCCATATGGTATCAATGTGGACTTCACCAGTTTCAAAATCTCCCCTTCTCCTACTGCATCCCTAAACCAGCCCAGTTCGTCCCCTCCCCCCACTGCACCACACAACCAGCCCAGCTCTCTCCCCCCCCCCCCCCCCCCCCACTGCATCCCACAACCAGTCCAACCTGTCTCTGCCTCCCTAACCGGTTCTTGCTCTCACCCATCCCTTCCTCCCACCCCAAGCCGCACCCCCAGCTACCTACTAACCTCATCCCACCTCCTTGACCTGTCCGTCTTCCCTGGACTGACCTATCCCCTCCCTACCTCCCCACCTACACTCTCTCCACCTATCTTCTTTACTCTCCATCTTCGGTCCGCCTCCCTCTCTCTCCCTATTTATTCCAGTTCCCTCTCCCCATCCCCCTCTCTGATGAAGGGTCTAGGCCCGAAACGTCAGCTTTTGTGCTCCTGAGATGCTGCTTGGCCTGCTGTGTTCATCCAGCCTCACATTTTATTATCTTAGATGTAAATTTAACTGGGTTTTGGTATGTAGGGACTGGTTTAAGTTAATTGGCTAAATTCGAGAACCTGATTTCTTGGTAAAAATGCTTTCTTTCTTCTAACCATTCAGCCTTTGATACAAATGTTTTAATTTCATGAACTCTATGTGCATTTGCAGACATTTTTAAGAATCTCCAAGACTAGAAAAGCATGTCATCTTTCAAAGGGTCTCTCCCCCCCCCCCCCCCCCGGTCATTTTGCAAACATCAAATACTGAGCCCAACTTTACAATACCTTTTGCTTTGGACACTAAGGGTGAGCTCTGAGCTCATAGAATCCTTCCTGCATCCCATCTTACCACAGACCTTCCTTATGTACTTGTTGCTCATGTCCTGCTCAAAGCCTGTTAAATTGTTTAAAAAAAACTTTTCCAGTTCTGACGAAAGCTGAGTGGCATGAAACTTTAGCACTGTTTCTCTAAAGATGCAGCCTGGCCTGCTGAGTTTCTGATTTCAGATTTCCACCATCCACGGTATAGTGTTTCCCCGTCAGTATGTCCTTTATTCCCTTTTTAACTATGCACTTTCTGCACTGTCTCTTAGTTATCCTTCCAAATACTTCATCTTTAGGCCATCTCTTGTTTATGTGATTCCCTCCACCTTCAACTCCTGATATTTAAATTCTTCAATCTGTGCATATCTGTCCATGGTGACATTCCATTCCATTTCTGCGACATCTTTTGGATAGACTTCTGCCCTTTGATCTTCTGACTCTGGTCTTTTCTGAATTCTTTTATTTTCTTTACTCAGCATTGGTAGAAGAGCCTTTAGCTTTCCAGCCCCTGAACACTGAATTCTTTTCAAATCTCCTTTCAACTGTACTTCAAAAAACATGTAGAACCCATTTTTTTTTCATCTTAGTCTTCAATTATGCTTCCTAATCACTATCCCCAGTGAAGTTATTTTCTTATTGCAAGTGCTATTCTTTAATGTGCTATGGAACATGCTATAATTTAATAAGTGTATTAATATAGGTTACTGCTGTCTTAATGCTCAACATTGACTCCTGCATAATTTTAACCCCCCAAAACTGGTGGATTTCAGTTGGGTGGGGAGTGATTTTTGTTTTGTTCAATTTTGTAAACCTAAACCCAAACTGCCTCTCATCTGCTTAAGTTTTAAAGAGATTTTGTACTGTAGAGAGATTGGTGAGAGGGGGTATATTGAGATGGTGGCAGGTGACTAACCTGCCTCAGGGAGAGTGTCCCATATTTCAACTAGACTGCATGCTCATCTTATATGAACATACGAATTAGGAGCAGAAGTAGACCATTCAACTCTTCAAGCTTACTATGCCATTCAGTAAGATCATGGCTGATTTGTTTTTTGTCCCAAATTCCACATTTCCAACTACCCCTTGTAACTATAGACTACACCTCCTCCATTTTCTAATGCAGAGAGTTCCAAAGCCTTACAATCCTCAGGAGGAACAAAAAATCTTCCTCAGCTCTGTCCAAAAAGAGTGAACTCTCAAGAGTAAATATTTTTCCTAAGACCACCTTGTCAAAACTATTCAGTGCCTTTAAAAACTTCAAACAAATTATCCTTAAACCTCACTAAAAGCAAGTGCAGCCCTTCCAATCTTTTCTTATAAGACAACCCACTCATTGCAGGTATCAATCTGGTGAAGTTTCGGTCAACCACTTCCAGTACATTTACCTCCTTCATTAAATAAGGAGACTAAAACTGCATGTAGTATGTGGTCTTATGAATGCCCTGTATAATTCCTTACTTATATATTTAATTCCGCTCATAATAAAGGGTAGTTTTCCAATAGTTTTAATCACTTGTGCCTGCATGCTAATTTGTTGTGACTTTGCATGTGAGCCTTTTGGACCTCAATTCTGCAGTCGACCTCCATTTCAATCAGTTTTTTTTTCATTGCTAAATGAACAACTTCATGTTTTCCCAAATTATACTCCACGTTAGTAGACTGATATGGATGAGTTGTCACCTTCGTACCATTCATTCTTCCCTATCTTGTATCACCTGTGAATTTAACTACTGTGCCTTCATCCCCATCTCAGCATTGACTTACAGAACCCAATACAGTCCTCAACTCGCGCACACATCCTCTGCAGGACTCCACTCGTCATGTGCTGCCCAACTGAAAAAGAGCTATTTTATTACACCCTCTGTTTTCTGCCAGCCATCCAGTCTTCAGTCTGTGCTGATATATTACTTGCTGCTGTATGAGCTCCTTTTTAGCACAATAACCTTTCTATGTGGCACTTTGTCAAATGCATTTCACAAATCCAAGTGCAGGACATTGGGCTCCCCTTTAATCAAAGCACATAGTCACAGAGTCATAAAACATGAAAATAGAACCGTGGTCCAAATCATCTGCACTGACTAGCCATCCCAATCTGACCTAGTCCCATTTTCCAACATTTGGCCCATATCCCTCAACTCTTTCTGTTCATATACCCATCCAGATTCTTTTTAAATGTTGTAATTGTACCAGCCTCCACCAGTCCCTCTGGCAGCTCATTCTATGTACACACCATCCTGTGCATGAAAAAGTTACCCCTCAGGCCCTCCTTTAAAAATCTTTTCTCTCTCACATTAAACTTATGCTGTCTTGATTTGGACTCCCCCATCCTTAGGAAAAAGTCCTTGTGTATTTACCCTATCCATACCCCTCATAATGTTATAAACCTCTATAAGGTCACCCTCAGCCTCCTATGCTCCAGGGGAAAAAAAAACTGTATAAGTCTGGCCCTGGCTTGCCTTACCAAAGTTCAACACTTCACATTGGCCAAAATGAAACTTCAAATTTCACTCCTCGGCTCATTGGCCCATCTGATCAAGGTCCCTTTTTGTACTCTGAGATAAATCTTCTTCACTGTTCACTGCACCACCTATTTCAGTGTCACCTGCAAACTTACTTACCATGCCTCCTTTATTCACATCCAAATCATTTGCGTAAATGATTAAAAGCAATGGACCCAGCATTGATCCTTGTGGCACACTGCTGGCCACAGGCCTCCAGTCTGAAAAGCAACTTTCTACTTTGACCCTTTGTCTCCTTTTATGTCAATTATGTTTCCAATTGGCTAGCTCCCCCAGATCACATGCGTTCGTAAATCTTCTTTGTCCCCTCTTCAAAACACTCAATCAAGTTAGTGAGACATGATTTCCCACTCTCAAAGGCATGTGATTGTCTCTAATCAGAGATTGCCCTTCCAAATGCATGTTAGTCCTGTCCTTCAGACTTGCACTCCATCAACTTACCCACCACTGACGGCCGGCTCACCAGTCTATAGTACCCTGGCTTTTTCTTACAGCCTTTCTTAAATATTGGACCTACATTAGCCAACCTCCAGTCTTTGGGCACCTCATCCATGGCAGTCGTTGATGCAAATACCTCAGTGAGGGACCCAGCAGTCACTTCCCTAGCTTTCCACCAAGTTCTGGGAAACACCTGATCATGTCCTGGGGTTTTATATGTCATGCTGATTATGTGAAGTTTTTCCCAAGTGCCCAGTAATAACTTCGATTTTAACGCTCTTCTTATTACATATGACACGATAACTGGCATATAGAATTCTTGTTTCTGCTCCCTCCCACCCCTCCTCTCTTTCAGCTTTAACATTACAATCTGAACCATTGTTCACATTTTTTTTATTGGGCATGAAATGCTCCTAATGATTCTCTTGTTACACTTGCTGCACTTGTGGACCCATGTCTTGCTTTTATTTACTTTGACTCCAATTTTGGCTTGAACTATCATCCCAAATTGTTATTTAATTACTCCTACCCTCTGCCCTGTCAAATACCTTCTTTTGTTAAGATATATAAGGTCACTAGTGTTCACCAGATTAATTCACAGGTAGACTCTCAAAACTGATCATTTATTTACCTATACTACAACAAACTTTGACCTCATTCAGCTTTGCTGAGACAAGTTTGAGAAATGGGGAGGTGTGAGATATTTGTTTAATCCAATGTTTGAGAAGTGACATATTATTGGTGATGCCATTCTATCAAGCATATCAGTTGGTTTTCCAGCAGCCACTATTCGCTGGACTAAAAATTCTAATTTGACCTCAGGTGTTGCAATTTTCTTTCTTAAATACATGTTCTAAAATTTGGCATGGCGTCATTCCTGACTGCTGTATTTGAGAGTTTGTCCCTGGCTGAAAAAAAGGTCTGGAATGTGAGTTACTAACTGTCTCTCTTTTTCACTCTTTTGCTCTTGTATTTGCTGTCTGTCTCTTGCCCTTTAGATGTTCTCTGATCTGCTGAATATTCCTAGCTCTTTTGTTTTTATTTCAGTGATAAACAGGAGCTGCACTACTTCAGTGACCATTTTTTAATGTCAGGAGATATTAGATGGAAGTATTCTCTTTTCTGTAATGTTATACTCAATTTTGAAAAAAAGACTGAAGCTTTTAAAACCTTCCCTACAATTAGACTGCTTGTTTTGCCTCATAAGAAATGGAATTAAAGCTGTCTCCCAGAGATGGACCTGGAACTTTTCTTGAACTGCAGTAAAATGCCAGAATGCAAGATTGAGTTGTAGTTATTTTCTAATCAACCTGTTTGGACACGTTATCACCTACCTCTAGACTTGAATCTGGACCTTCTGATCCAGAGTTAGGCATAACTACTAAGGTACCACAAGAGCTTCTCATAATGAGTTACATAGTTAACTTTATTCAGTAGGCACCTAAAACTGTTCCCCAGCAGCACAAAAGCATGGATTAAATCTTGAAGTTTAAAACATGCATTCATATTTTCACAATTTTGAAAACAAAATGAAAATTAAGAATTGTTATCTAATTTTAATATCTGATTTTTGTGAGAATGTTCTTGTAGTTGAATTCATCGGCCATGAGAAGCAGTTAATCCTTGTCTTGTTGAAGATAGTTGATCTCATGTTTCTGATTATAGCATTGGAGATATAGTAAAGCTGCAGTTCCCTGAAACAGTTGAAATATTAAAACATTTCAATAGCACTTGCCAACTGCAATAAGCTGTTTAAAGTATTTTTAATAAGCATGATGGTCTCCTGGCATAACACAAGTAACAAAAAAAGATATTTTTATTTCTTTGAGAAGATAGTATAATTTTATTCATTGAGTTCATTTAATTTAACTTCCAGGCATGTGAATTTTCACCCTTCAGCTCTTCATTCTGAGAAGGTATCCAAAACTTTGGATAAAGCTGAAGAACACTTTTGCAGTTACTTTACTTCCTCGTTTATGGATGGTTTATCCAGCTGCTGAAAGGCTATTGAAATCAGCCAAAATGATTCACCACCGACTCCAAATCTGGCACAAAGCTTAATGAGCGCATGAAATTTTTGTTTTCCACCACATTTATCTGCAGAGAAGCATCATTTAGCCTTCCAAATTTGGTGTCAATTGATTGCGTAGATTTCCAGACAATTTAATATAAGGATGCTGTGTGAGATAATTATAGGCGTGGTTGTTGTCGTGGCAGTCTGAGATGATGAATTCAGAGTGTTGCACAAGTCCATTGCTGCATTGGAGTATTGGCTCAAGAGAGCTTTTTTAAATAATATATTAGTTTACCCTGCAGCATATTGGCATCTGTAGTCTAAATGAGATTAACGAAACCACGTGATTGATTCTTCTCCCTGTGGGATGTGGCTAGCACCTCCCTCTTGGCATACCATAATTAGTAAGTTACCATTTGGGGAATTGAAGATATGATGCCACGCCTTATCACTTTGGTATGTGACCACATCATGTTCCTAATGAGCTTCTGTGTTTTCAAAATTGTAGCTATAACGGTGCTTTGTCAGCAGCCTTGGCCAGAGTTTCGGAAACAGTGTTGTTCTTTGCAATATGAGCCTGTTCAGGGTGAAGAACTGGAAAATGGAACTTGACCCATAGAAGTAAAAGCTGCTGCAGCTTCTGGCTTTTTTCATCAATTTCCTTTACTCAACTCCTGATTGCTTTTCCCACTCTTCACTACTGTTGCTATGTACCAAGCTATTCTGTCTGACTTTCCCCACTGCAGCTCAAGGATTCCACTCTTGCGTGTTGACAAGTTATAGAATGAAGGGTTTAGGATGAGAATTGTAGCCTAAAGGTCAAGTGAGATGATTAAGTGCAAATACTACTACATTTTAACATAGCAGACCAGTCACAAGTTGATTCAGTTTAACAAGTTATTTTTAATGAAGTTGCAACTGAATGACTGTAAAACTGAATAATTTGATTGGCACCACAAAATTGGATGTTTGGGAAACAAAAATTGTTGTTCAAAATTTTAAGAGATCAATTAATGCAAGACCTGCCCAAGGGGATCAGTTTACAGCATTGCTGGAAACATAATGATGACCCTCTGGAAAAGAATAATGTCAGTCTATTGATTGACAGGGGCTACGGGGAGAGTGCAGGGAAGTGGTGTTGAAATGCCCATCAGCCATGATTTAAATGGCGGAGTGGACTTGATGGGCCAAATGGCCTTACTTCCACTCCTATGTCTTATGGTCTTATGGACTTGCCTTCCTAAGTGTAGCAGCTTGAGCCACCTACTGGTAACATGCCTTCTACCCTGTCCTGTGACTTTTAAATTCTAACCATGAAATCAATGAAGGTAATCATTAATAATTCTCTTTTAGATAAATAAAAATGATCTATTATCTAATAGTATTGCTTTCAGGTGGAAAATAGTTTTCCCTTTCATTGAACAGCTTTGCATGCTGGAAGGACTTGTTTTAAAACAAAGTACATAGCTCATATTTTGAAAAAAGCTTTTAAATTTTATTTGTCAGAATTTAAATGAAACCTTGTACATGTAATTCTTATTGGTTAGTGCAAGATGCTGCATTCTGCCAAATAGAGTTGAAAATATAATTGACATAACACCTACAGGCATTTTGATTCAAGTTACTGTTGGTAAACGTACTTTGAGTCGGAGTCTTTATTTAATTAAACAGTAATGAGAAGTGATTGTTAAAAATGCTTATATTTAATTTTTTTTGTCAATCAAGATGAACAGCGATGCTAACTGATATCTTGAATTCTGTAATTTTTATAGGGAAAACGTGATGGGTGCTTGATAATGGTTTTCAGATTTACGTAACTATATCTGTTGTTTAAAAATGCTTTCATGGGATATGCTGTTGGAAGATAGGCTAGTTATGTTGTAGAGGATTTAAACTCACTTGTTGGGGGAAGGGATGCCAAGTGTAAATTTGGATAGAATAAAAGCGAAGGTAGCAATGGGAAGCAGAAATGCTATAACCAACAGTGGAAAGCAGCACAAACAAATCCTAGGTTCAAATTGCACAATAGTGTAAAAAGGCAGAATTAAAAGCAGTCTACCTGAATGCATGCAACATTCTCAACAAGATAGGTGAGCTGATGGCAGTAATAGGGTTAAAAGGGTATTATTTAATTGCCATTATGAACACCACGCTGTGGGGTAATCAAACCTTGGGAGACAAATGTTAAAGGATTGTCGAACTTCAGGAGGGATGGAAGGAGGTAATGGTAGCGGTGACCATGATGGACACGCTCAGTTTTTCAGTGAGAGAAGAGCATGGCATGGAATTTTGGTTCAAGCAAGACTCAGTAAACATAAGCAGGAGTGGTTAAACAGTTTTGGTATTGTAAGGCATGGTATAAATCGAGAAATTAGAGATGCTTGGAGGCAAGGGGAAGTGTTATCAAGGGTGACTTACATCAACATGTAGACTGGATAAATCTAATAAGTGTAAAGGTTGTGGCGGAGGAATTCCTGGAATTTGTTTGGGAGGGTCTCTGGATCAATGAGTTGAGGAACCAACTCAGGCATGGGCCATTTTAGATCTAGCATTATGGAGTGAAAATGAGCAAATGATGGTGAGGCAATAGCATGGTGGTAATCATAGAATCCCCACAGTGTGGAAGCAGACCATTTGATCCATTGAGTCCACATCGACCCTCTGAAGACCAGACCACCGCTTTTCTTTATCCCTGTAATCCTGCATTTCCCATAGCTAATCCATCTAGCATATCCCCTGGACACAATGGGCAATTTAGCATGACCAATCCACCTAACCTGCATGTCTTTGTACTGTTGGAGGAAACTGGATCACCCGGAGTAAAGCCACACAGACATGGGAATGTGAAAACTCCACATAGACAGTCGCCTGAGGGTGGAATCGAACCTGGGTCTCTGCTGTGAGGCAGAAGTGCTGCCCATCTAATAATCCTGAAATAGTAATCCAGAGCCCAGGCTTATATTCTGGATTCACATCATAGTATGGCAGATAGTGGAAATCTGAAATCCACAAAAAGTGGAATTAAAATTTAGCCTAATTGTGACCTATCCAATGTTACAGAAAACATTTGGCTCATTGACGACAGTTCTGGAAAGAAGCCTGCGATCCTTACCTGATCTGGCCTACCTGAAACTCCAGATCCACTGCAGTGTACTTGACTCTGAATTGCCCTCTGAGCAATTAGGAATGGGCAATAAGTGCTGTTCTCATCAGCAGCATTCACATCTCATGTTCGGATAATTTTTTAAGATCTTGTTTTAGAAGAGCCTTCAGGGAATAGTGACCATAGTATGATTGAATTTTCAAGTAGTTCAATTTGGGTGTAGGGTCTTTAAAAATAAACCTGGACAAATTTTGAAGGTATGAGGAAGAAGTTGCATATAGTGTATTGGAAAAAATAAATTAAAAGGTTTGGCAGTAAGTAAGCCATGGTAGTATTTAAGAAATTGATGCTTGGTTTTCAAACTAGTATGTATTTTACTTTGAAGGCAAGGGTTTTCTACAGGAAAAGCAGAGCGCTAAGAAGGGAAAGATGAGCCATGAGAATTATGGATCCATTACAGGCAGAGACAGGAGAATTTATAACGGGAAATTAAGAAATAGCAAAAAAGCTAAATAATAAAGTGTGAAGCTGGATGAACACAGCAGGCCAAGCAGCATCTCGGGAGCACAAAAGCTGACGTTTCGGGCCTAGACCCTTCATCAGAGAGCTCTCTGATGAAGGGACTAGGCCCGAAAAGTCAGCTTTTATGCTCCTAAGATGCCGCTTGGCCTGCTGTGTTCATCCAGCTTCACACTTTATTATCTCGAATTCTCCAGCATCTGCAGTTCCCATTATCACTGATACAAAAAGCTAAATAAGTACTTCCCTACATCTTCACGGTAGAAGATACAAGTGGTCTTTCTGAAATAATTAAATCTAGCAATCTAGTGCAAGTGTGAAACCAAAAAACAAATAAACCTATTAGGAAAGTTGCATTGGAGAAGTTAATGGAGCTGAAAGTTGAGAAATATCCAGGACCCAACTTGAGAGTTTAAAGCCCTGGCTGGAGAAATAGTGGATACACTGGTGGTCTTCTTTCAAAATTTGATTAATTCAACAAAAGTGCCTGAAGGTTGCAAATGTAACCCCATTGTTTAAGAAAGGAGCCTAAAAAGCAGGGAACATGATGACTTGTTAGCCTGATATTAGTTGTCAGGAACATATCAGGATTGTTATAAAGGATGTGATTAGAGGATCTTTAGAAAATATTTGTCTGAGTGGATAGAGTCCAAGTGGATTTATGAAGGTGAAAACATGTTTGGCTGCCAGTTAGTGTTTTGAGGATGTTACTAGTCCATAGCATAGTCATTTATTGCAGTGAAATGAAGAACTTCTTCGCCTGGAGGTTGGTGAATCTTTAAAATTCTCTAACTGAGGGGGCTGTGGAATTTCAGTCATTAAGTTCAAAGTAGACATTTACACATTTCTAGTTACTGATGATACCAAGAGAAGTCGGAATATTGCATGAATATGGCATTGAGATAGATGATCAGCCATTATCTGGAATGATGGAACAGGTTTGAGTGCCGAATGGCCTAATCCTGTTCTTGTGTGGGTATTGTCCAATCCCTAATAGATCTCGAAGATTTTAAATACTCTGGTTGTTTGGAATGGTTATAAGCCATCAGGCATGTTTCTAGTTTAAAGCAACAAAGGATTGTTTTGAGATTTGAGTAGTAGGCAAGTTCAGTGTGGTCAACTTTGACGTATCAACCTTGTAGAAATTGTGTCTTGGATGTAACCGCTATTCTGTATTTTGAAGTTGAGCATTTTAGACTTTCTGTAAACAGTATTTTAAAAGAAAATGGGTTAAAATTGTATCTTTTGTGGTCTCTAGCCCAAATAATGGCAATTGGTGCACAAAGTAAGTTGGACATCTGTGAAAGCCCTCTACGATCTTGGGTGATCATCATTATTATATACTTTAATATCTAATAATAATGTGTGTGAGTGTTACAGATTGATTATTTATTCTGTACAAGTTAAAGAACGTGTAACCAAATGATAGTATTGAATGTTATGTGGTATGTCCCACTATCTAAATAGTTTCCAATTATCTAGACTAGTAATTCTAAAGTTTTCGCTGGAGTAAATTATCATGTGCATGTTTTTTTCTGACTTGCAGAAGTTTTACACATAAGCGTAATAATGTGCTTGAATCTTAAGTCCTGACCAGGAGTAGATTTTCAGCAGGGATCAGACTGAGAGATAATTATCAAGTGGTACCAATAGGTTTTGTGTCAAATATATGTAACAGTACTCTGCAGGGTTAATACTTGAGAATGGTGTTTAATGTTTTGTGTTGTATCATTCATAGACAGAATCTGATCATAAAATATTTAAGCAGTGTAAATCTGATTGTAACTCTGCTTAAAATTGAAAAAAATGGTTTCTTTCTGTTTGTTTTACAGTTCAATACCAAATGGAAATGATGAGAAGCTTGCGTCATGTTAACATAGACCACCTCCATGTTGGCTGGTACCAGTCAACCTACTATGGCTCTTTCGTCAGTCGAGCTTTGTTGGACTCCCAGTTTAGTTACCAACACGCAATTGAAGAGTCTGTGGTCCTCATCTATGGTCAGTGACGTTTTCCTATTCATTTCTACTTCACTGTTTACCTGGCAGTGCTGCCTGGCAGTCCCTCTCAGTAAATACCAGCCCAGTGTCTGCCTCAGCCCCAGCAGCAGCTCAGTCTAGACAGGGTTTCCTTCTTTCTGTTTATTTTTCTTGCTATCAGAGCCCTGATGTGTACATTCTGGAATGCTGAAGTTGCTGCTTCAATTTTTTTTCATTCCTCTTCCCCCTTGTTGATGGCGGGTGGAACAGGACCAGATGTCTAACAAAAACTGATTGCTTGAGTCTGGCTCAGTACGTGACCTTACAGTTATGACACATTTTGCCAGATTGCACCTCTGACAGGCGCTCACAAAACGTAGACTGTTCTTAGCACAAAGATTTTCTTTTTTCTGCCCATTTAGTGGCGTTTCCTTTACTCACTAAACCAGATGTTCTGTGCAGTATCATAGCTGTAGGTAAAACATCTTTATTGCCTTCCCCAAGCTCACTATTTGCCATAGCTGGCAGGCTGTTACAAAGTTTCCAACCGAGAAGTAAATGTTACATCCTGAATATCTGTCAGAAAAAATACTAATGAGCACGATTAATCTTTGGGTAACACAAAAATTGTTTCAGTATGTTAACAATCGGATTACAGTTGAAAAGCTGTTAAAATATACTTTATTCATTGGAATTTTTTTACCATTTCCTCCTGAATTTTCCATTTTTATCAAATTTTCTGTTCTACATAATTACTTATATGTAGGAATTTGTTTTGTTTCTCTTTCTGTACAGTTTTCCATTTATTTGAAAATATTTAATAAGTTACTTCAAGCTTGGCTAATATAATTAATATGGAACTAAAACCCATGTACCTTGAAAATGGTGCTATTGAAATGTGACTAAACCCAAATCTTTTGTCAGAAGAAAACTGCATCAGTTTCATCTCTTCAGGCACAAAATGAAATTATGTTAAGTAACTAGATTTCTCTATGCATTTTGATTGACAATATTCAGATTTTTATATCTAGGTTAAAACTACACTTGGTTTGAAATCTATCCAATGCACCCAATAAGTCAGCACAGTTTGCTAGACAAGAATAGGAGCAACAATTTTCCACACCATGCATTTTGAGTAAATAGCAAGTTAAGGAAACTGGAGTTACCACACATTACTCTTCGATAACTCCCTATAGGTCGTCTGTCTGTATTTCCTATTTCGAGAATACTGCTTACTGCTGATTGGACAAAAGCCAGATTTGTCACTTGCAAGACATTTGTAGATAATACATTCACTTTGAATGTTTGGTCGTGCGAGATTCTTCGTTTTTTTTCCACATTTTCTGGACACTATGTCATCTTTAAGCATTCCCAGGTTTGTCTGATTTTAGTACGATTTAAATAGAACTTAAAGTTCTCTTTACTCTGTCCCAGCAGTGTACCTTGCACTGCCTTCGAGTACCAGTTTTCCGTTCTCCTCAAATGTAGATGTTTGAGAATGAGAATCAGGTTCTCTTTCCCAAGGTGGTCATTTTCTTCAGATGCATTTCAGCTTATAGTTCCAGAAAATGTCTGGAGTTTGACTTGACTGATCAGTAATATAAAATGTAACACCTGGATACTTGGTATTCTACCTAAGCAACTTACTCCATCAGTGATAATGGGAACTGCAGATGCTGGAGATTCCAAGATAATAAAATGTGAGGCTGGATGAACACAGCAGGCCAAGCAGCATCTCAGGAGCACAAAAGCTGACGTTTCGGGCCTAGACCCATCAGTGCATGAGTTCATATTTAGATAAAGTTTATTTTTCCAAACAAGTATAGAGGGCTCACTGTGACGAGGTGTAGGCTCCTTTTATGCAACGTTTTTATCCATTTATGAAATGTGGATGTGGTTAGCAACACTAGTTATTGTGTGATTAAGATACTCCCAAAGTGATGTTTGTATGGGGTTACAGAGAGGTGTTCCAGGATTTGGGCTCAATAACAATGAAGAAATAGTATTTATTTTTAAGTGAGTATTGCATAAGACTTGGAAGAAAATGTGGAACCGGTGATGTCACAATGCGACTGTTGCCTTTGTAGTGATAGATTTTGACAATGATGTTGATTGAAGATGTATTGGCAAGATACTGCGTCAAGATTTTGCGCTTCAGATGTGCTGGGGGTGAAGGCAATTATATTTAAGTCATGGGTGAATGCCAGTCTTTTTGGCTATCGTTGATATTTTACTAATCAGGCATGGGGACAGTATCCTATCATGTACTGACGAGCTAATTTATGTTTATTCCTTAGCTTCACCAGAATGCATTATCTGGTTGTACTTTGTTCTGTGGAAGTAGCCTTTTGCAATTCCTGTTTTTCAAGTAAGTGTTTTGGCATGTGCTGATGTTGGAAAAGCACTATATAAATGCATCTTGCCTTTTTTGTGCCTTGTTGATAATGGACATATTTTGGGGAGACAGTATTGGCAGGCCCAGTTATCTTTCTGGTTAATGGTGTAAATTAAGGTGTTGTCGGCATTCGAATGCTGGAAATACTGCTAGATGTTGTAAGGAAATCGTTCATTCTCTTGTTGGAGATAGTCATTGTCTGTCATAGGTCCAGCATGCATGTTGCTTGCCACTTGTTAACCAAGTCTAAGTCTTGTCCTGGTCTGATTGCATTTTGGCATAATTTTACTTGTGATTTGACTAGATGAATGACATTGTTCAATTTCCAATCATCTGCAGACATCCTAATTTCTTGGTTGGGCATAGGACACTGAAGTGAAAAATACAAGCAGTGATATTCCTGGACTTGGACTGAAACATTTGGTCTGCAACCACAATCATCTTCCTTTTGTGCGAGAGTTGACTCTAGGCAGTGGAGAGTTTTGCCCCTGATTTCTACTTCAATTTGTTTTCGGCCTTTAATCCTGCACTATATTCAGTACCGCCACAATGTCACGAACAGTCACTGTCATCTCCCCTTCTGTTCAGCTCTTTTGTCTATATTTACACCACAGCTGAGTAGCCTGAGCAGAACCCAACCTGAGCATTGTTCACAGGTTATTGGTAAATAAGTGCCACTTGATAGTAATGTCAGCGATCCCCTTCTCTAAATTTACTGATGATTGAGAGTGGGTTGATGGGGGCAGTGATTGTCTATATTGGATTTGACCTAGATTTTGTGAACTGGTATATTTGGCTGATTTTCTACTTTGGCTAATAGATGCAAGACTTGCAGTACTAGAGGAGCTTGGTTAGAGGTGTGACTCATTTTGGAGTCTTTAACAGAACAAACAGGGTGTTGTTATAGGGCCTTTTTTCTGATGAAGGGTCTAGGCCCGAAACGTCAGATTCTGTGCTCCTGAGATGCTACTTGGTCTCCAGCTCCACACTTTGTTATCTCGGATTCTCCAGCGTCTGCAGTTCCCATTATCTCGGTTACAGGGCCAGTTAGCTTTGCTGTTCACAGTGCAGTCTTTCTTGATATTCCATGGACTGACAAAAATGAATAAAGGCTAGGGTTTTATGATCAGAGATAATGGGAACTGCAGATGCTGGAGAATCCAAGATAAAAAAGTGTGAAGCTGGATGAACACAGCAGGCCAAACAGCATCTCAGGAGACAAAAGCTGATGTTTCGGGCCGAGACCCTTCATCAGAGCTCTGATGAAGCTTCACGCTTTGTTATCTAGGGTTTTATAATGGTGGGTATCTCTCAAGAAAGCTAATTTAGATCATCCATTGAGCACATCAAGCTGAAAATAGCAACAAACACTCAGAGATAGTAAGAACTGATGTTGGAGTCAGAGATAACACAGTGTGGACCTGGACAAGCACTGCAGACCAGGCAGCATCAGAGGAGCAGGAACGTTTTTGTTTAGGATCAGGACCCTTTTTCAGAAATGGACTCTGGGAGAGGGAGGCTCTGTGCAGGGGTAGGCTTGATTGTGTTATTTCTACTTCAGTTTTCTCTTTTGGACAAATGGCTGAACGGCATTGTAACTGAGGTAATGGTCCTGAAATAGTTATTGTTGAAAACAGCTTTAAGCTCCACCCATTAGGAACATCTCAGGATCTTTGTAGGTTGAAATCTTAGTCACAGTTCTAACATCCTAATGTAATTTATACCTGGTTACTGTCATGCAATAGATGACGTATAGTTTAAGTCAAACCCTCTTCTCAAAGACTGTAGTGATTAGACTGCTTGAGGTTTTTCTGTTAACACTGTATTCCAAATAAGGCCTTAGACTTAGTCAAGGAAAGAGGATGGTGACAACACACTACCTCAACACAAACTTTGATTGACTTGGGAACACTGTCAGCAATCTCTTCGATCAAGTTCCATTAAATTGAGATTAAGCTCCTGACTATGGTGTTGAATGGATGCATCTCCAATAGGGACGAAGGGTTTTGGCCTGAAACGTTGACTTTCCTGCTCCTTGGATGCTGACTGACCTGCTGAGCTTTTCCAGCTTCGCATCTGTTGACTGTCGTCTCCAATAGGTTGATAAGGAAATGTTTTCCACCCTCTATTGCCATTCCCAGTGTTTGTCACGAGGCTTTTTTCTAACTTTGTTCCTATTGTTAAGAAGACAGACCTGAAAAGTCAAAGTTGTTCCTGTTTCTACAGGTGCACCCTACTCTTTGTGTATCTTGAGTACTTTCTGACCATAATTTGCCCTCTTCATTTATGAGGCAAGGCCATCCCAGCTCTTATTTAGTATGTGTCTTTGTTTGTCAGGTATCCTGTAAGTAGAGAAGTGTAATAATGGAGCAGGGTCAATACGACTGACACAACAGTCTTGAACGTTCCATCGTATACTGACATGATATCGTTTGAGTGGCTGTTTTTCTGCTGAATGTTTGAACTCTTATCAATAAACCTAATCCTTTCTCTTTATATTTTAGATCCTCTTAAAACTGCACAAGGCTCCCTTTCGCTGAAGGCATACAGGTTGACTCCAAAATTAATGGAAGTTTGTAAGGAGAAAGATTTCACACCTGAAGGGTATGTTTGCTCACAGAGAATAATTAAAAGCTTAAATAAAATCAAGATACCATGGTTGCTGGAAATTTGGTATAAAATGAGAAAATGAGAGAAACTC
Organism: Stegostoma tigrinum; assembly: GCF_030684315.1. Lineage (NCBI taxonomy): Eukaryota > Metazoa > Chordata > Chondrichthyes > Orectolobiformes > Stegostomatidae > Stegostoma > Stegostoma tigrinum. The sequence continues at coordinate 13,632,339 of NC_081358.1, forward strand.
AACAGGTCTGGCAGTATCTGTGGAGAGAGAAATAGATTTTCTCCAGCATTTTCTCATTTTTATTGAAAGAATGTGTATTACCGAAAAATTTAGCACTCATTTAAAATCCATTTAACTGACTATTTGGAAGTACCTTTTTAAAGACCATAAGACATTAAGAAACAGGAAATAGGCCATTCGGCCTCATGAGACTGTTCTGCCATTCAGTAGGATCAGGGCTGATTTGAATTTTTCTCACTTCCACTTTCCTACCCTTTCCCTGTAACCCTGGATTCTGCTACTGATCAAGAATCTATCTATCAACCCTAAATATGCACAAGAGCTCTACCACTACTCCTTCCTGTGGCAAGGAAGTTGAAAGACTCTAAACCGTATAAGAGAAGAAATTCGTCTTCATCTTAGTCTTTAACTGGCATCTCTTTATTCTGAGACTGTGCTGTCCGGTTCTCTATGCTCCCATGAATGTAAACATCCTGTCAGCATTTACTCTGTCAAGCCCCTTAAGAATCCAGTGTGCTTCAATTGGATCAACTCTCATTGTTCTAAACTCGAGTGAGTAGAGTGCCAACTCGTTCAGCTTTTTTAAGACAGTCCACCCATTTTGGGGATCATCCCAGGGAACCTTCTCTGAACTGTGTCCAATGAAATGATACCGTTCCTTAAATAAGGGAACCTAAACTTCCCACAGTACTCCAGATGTGGTCTCACCGGCACCTTGTGCCATTGAAGTAAAGCTTCCCTACTCTTGTGTACTCCAACCTCCATGAGATTAGGGCCAGCTTTCCATTAGCCTTCCTGACTACCTGCTGTACACCTGTGTGCTAGCTTTCTGTGTTTCTGGTATGAGTAACCCCACGTCCCTCTGTGTTGCAGCTTTGGACAATTTTCTCTCTATTAAATAACTGCTCTTTTGCCTCTACCTTCCAAAGTGAACAACTTCCACCTTTGCCCACATTATTACTCCATTTGTCAACTGTTTTTCCCCATTTTGCCTACCAATATTTCTCTGTCAACTGTAAGCCCCTCTCAGTCTACTTTTCCACCTAATGTGCTCTTGTCTGTAAATTTGGCTATAGTACCTTCACTTTCTTCCTCCAAGTCATTATAGATATTGTAAACAGTTGTGACCCTGGACTGGCCCCTGTGGAACACCGCTGGGAAAAAAGTCTTATCCCCACTCATTGTTTTCTTCCTCTGAGACATCCTCGAAAATTTCTAATAAATTCGGCATGATTTCCTTTTTATGAAACCATGCTGACTGTACTTGTTTAGATAATGATTTTGTACTATTCTTTCTTTGATAATTAATTCCAGTATTATCACAATAATAGATCTTAGACTAATCGGCTTACCTACTTTTTGCCTCATTCCTTTTTTGAACAGGGGTGTCGCAGTGGAAATTTCCCATCTTCTATACTTGTCCAGATTTTTGGAAGGTTACAGCCAGCACATCCACTATCTCTTTACTTCTCTTTTATGATGCATTCAAAGAGCCAGTAGACTTGTCTGCCTTTTATCCATTAGTTGGACTAATACTACTACTTTAGTGATGATGATGGTACTTAATTCTCCCCCTGCGCTATGTAGTGTTAGTTAAATGTTTGAAATGTGAAGATTGATGGAAATAACCAGTTTAACTTCTCTGCCATTTTCTTGTTCCCCAAAACTGTATCCCTAGATTCATTTGCTAAGGGGCCTCTGTTCTCTTTGACCTTTCTTCCTTTTTACTATATTTAAGCTTTATTGTCAATTTTTATATTCATTGCTAGTTTGCCTTCATAGCTTATATTCTCTGTCTTCATTATCATTTTTGCCCTCCTTTGCTGGACTGTAAATTTATTCCAGTCTTCGGGCTAATAGATAACATGCAACTTAATTTAGAAAGTGTATTCAGTATTACTTAACAATATAATGCAATTTGTTATATGGACGGTCTGAAAAGTGGAAATATAAGCCACGAGAAACATGTCCCATTGTCTTGAAAAGGCTGTGATCTCGCTGAATGTGTGTGAAATAGTTTTGTCACCTGTTTTCTTATTACAGTTTATGTTACTTTTACTTTCTTTCAAGAATCAATGTGTCTTAGAATAGCAGCAGATCATGAGCTTATAACACCTAAAATACCGGTTTTCTATTTTTCACACATCCCAAACTTAAAATATTGTTTTACATTGAAATAGTTAAGTGGTTCATTGTGTCAACTGTGGTCAGTTTCCTCAAACACTGAAGTACTTCAGATTTTTGGGGGTGACAGTGGTCTAGTGATAATGTCTCTGGGTTAGTAACACAGAGGCAAAGGTTAATAATGCTGTGGTCATGTGGACTCAAGTCCCATCACAGCTGATATTATTTTAAATTTAAGTAATAACTCTGCTGATAAACTCATTTTCAGTGATGATGACAGCTATCATCACTGTTTGTAAAATCCCATCTGGTCCATGAAGTCATTTAAAGAAGGTAATCTGCCATCCTTAACCGGCCTGGAACTCTACCCCCAGGAAAGTGGTCGACTCCTAATTCTCCTGAAATGTGCGAGCAAGTGACTTAGTTCAAGAACAGTCAGAAATGGGCAACAAACGATGTTGGCTTTGCTAGCAATGCACGCATCTCCTGAGAAAATATAAGAAGTCATTGTTGGCTATTTTAATTCTCAACTGCAAATTGTTGAAAGGTGGCTGCATTCTATATAAGCTTAGGTACCAAAACTAATTATTGGCTTGAAATGTTGCCTACAGTTTAAATAGTATGCTTTAAATTTCCATTTATTTCAGTGTAATATCTAATACTGCCATTCTGCCATAAATATTACAATCAAAAATGAATGTTTTACTTTTTAAAAATTATGTATTTGGGCTACCACTTGTAATCGCTGCTTTTATGCGTTAAATTCTGAACAGCTTCTCTTACAGGAAACAGCACAGCAATTGTTTGTTCTTTCAGTTGATCTGATCTATGGTCAATATCCGATGAAGAGTCACCAGACTCGAAGCATTAATCTGTTTTCTCCCCACAGGTGCAGCCGGACCAGCTGATTTTAACTAGCAATTTCTGTGTGGTTTCACATCTCCTGCATTTTCAGTTCTTTGTTTTATTTCTGTATCAACTAGATTTGGAACATGCTGTTAATATGAATTGAGATACGTCAATATAGATTCCAATTTTATTTTGCTCAGCACATGACCATGTAGTGGGCAACTTCCAATACTAATAATTTGATTTTTTTTAACAAAATTATTCATGCTGTAGCATTTGGTATTTCAACCAGAAGCAGTTTATTTTAATGTTTTGTTTTAATCAAGCAATATGGCTTTGGCACACTTATAAATATGTGAATCACAACAGAAGAATTCACAAATTAAATTTGTTTTTAACAATAAAAGATTTTTTCTAATCCTTTTCAAATTGTAAGGTGTGCATGTAATTGCATCACGAAAGTGTGTCTCATAGTTGCAAGTATATTGCTCAATCCATCCAAACTTTTTTGATTGAGTCACTTCTTCCTGAAATGCATAGTTTGCTTTTGAGCAAGTATTTAACATGTTTGTCTGATCTCAAGTATGTGTATGTGATAGGTGCAGGAACTTCTCTATGTTCAACTGATTGATGCTGTAACCCTCAGGAGGAATACAACTGAAATAGATTTTGTTCCACCAGCACATTGCTTATGTGTAAGGGTACAACATATGTTCACTGTTATTTAACTTACAAATCAAAATTAGGCAGTTTTTTTAGTACTTCTCAGGCCCAAATAATTAGCATATATTTTGCATATATGATTTTAAAGTCATCAGCTATATATTGTGATCAGATTGGCATTACTGACATTTTAAAGTTTTGAATTTGATTTGGTGTGCTCTCTAAACTGGTTGATTCCTCTTAAATAATCACATAGCCACTAATATTTGGGATCCAACACTTGTAGTTTTGCTCTTACAAATGCTATGCTAGATGCAATATATGTTGAATTGCACAGCATGATGTTTGGATCATTTGGCCTCCTGCAAGTATTTATGCTTAACATGTGGCTCCTCCAACCTTAGTTTGTCCTACCTACACATTATTGTCCCTGCTCATGTGCTTGTATTGTCCAGAGGCAACTGAAATGCATCTATGATAATTGTTTCAACTTCCATTGCTAATGAATTTCATACTTGTATCACTCTGTAAAGAAGTTCCATAAAATTACTTGTTGGATTAATTAATGATTGTGTTGCATTTCTGACCCTGCCTTTTGTTAAATGAGGACTGGAACATTGTACCAAGCTGTCTTTGGCCAAACCAAGCTTCTATGCAAGTTCAATCTTTGCTTTTGAATTGCATGAAATATTTTTACTCAATTGATGTTAACTGAAGGGTGGAATGACAATGTTTGAATTTTGTCAATAGATTCATTATATATTACAAAATTAACTTGTTAGAACTGACATTACCGTTAGTGGACTGAGTGGGGAATGAATTAGAGGCATTTAAAAATAACTGAGGACACTTTATGCTAATGCAAATGCAGTTTAAGGTAAAATGGTGTGAAGCTGGATGAACACAGCAGGCCAAGCAGCATCAGAGGAGCAGAAATGCTGATGTTTCGGGTTGAGACCCCTCTTCAGAAATAGGGAGGGGTAGGGGATTCTGAAATAAATAGGGAGGGAGGAAGGAGATGGATAGAAGATGGATAAAGGAGAAGATAGGGTAAGAGGAGACAGACAGGTCAAAGACGTGGGGTTAGAGCCAGTGAAGGTGAATGTAAGTGGGGAGTTAGAGAGGGGATAGGTCAGACCAGGGCGGACGGACAGGTCAAGGAGGCAGGATGAGGTTAGTGCGTAGGAGATGGGGTTGGGAGGAATGATTAGGGAGGCGGGGACTAGCTGGGCTGCTTTTGGGATGCGGGTAGGGGAGGGGAGATTTTGAAGCTTGTCAAGTCCACATTGATACCTTTGAGCTGTAGGGTTCCCAAGTGGAATATGAGATGCTGTTCCTGCATCTTTTGGGTGGCAATGCAGGAGGCCCAGAATAGACGTCGGCTGCAGAATGGGAAGGGGAGTTGAAATGGTTTGAGATTGGGAAGTGTGGTTGTTTGTTGCAAACTGAGCGTAGGTGCTCCGCAAAGCGGTCCCCAAGCCTCCACTTGGTTTCCCTGATGTAGAGGAGGCCACAACGAGTTCAGTGGTTACAGTATATCACATTTTCGGATGTGCAGGTGAACATCTGTTTGATGTGGAAGGTCTTCTAAGGGCGTGGGATGGGGGTGAGGGGGGAGGTATGGGGCAGGTGTAGCACTTGTTTTGGTTGCAGGGAAAAGTGCCGAGTGTGGTGGAGCAGACAAGGGAGGCACAGAGAGTTGTCCCTCCGGAAAGCAGTGGGGTCAGATTGCAGATGGCGCAAATGTCGGACGATGATGCGTTGAATTTGGAGGTTGGTGGGGTGGTACGTGAGGACGAGAGCAAATCTGTTTTGGTTATTATTGCGGGTTGTGGTGTGAGGGATGAGTTGCGGGAAATGCAGGAGACACAGGTGAGGGCATTTTCAATCACTGTGGAGGGGAAGTTGTGGTCCTTGAAAAGGGGAAGTCTGGGATGTTCGGGAGTGGAATGCCTCATCCCGGGAGCAGATGCGGCAGAGGCGAAGGAATTAGGAATAGGGGGTGACCTTTTTGCAGGACTTTTCTGACGGTAACTGCTTTAAGGTGGACATCCTTAGAAGAGGTTCCGCAGTGGAGTTAAAATTGTTAGAGATAATAAGAACTGCCAATGCTGGATTTTTTTGAGGGTAACAGTTTAAGGTAATTGTGTAACTTAAATACCTCAATACTTATGAACTGGAGCAGAAACTTGAATATACCATGAATAAGCCTGGACACACTGGATTGAAGTAGGTGACAGGAAGATTAAATCAAATCGGAAGCTCCAGTCAGGACACAGACGGGGCTGTAACTAATCAAAATATTTCATCTTATGATCTGAAGAATTTGATGTCATAATCAGGGAAAACGAGAAGTGTTCAGTGTTGACCACTGCTCCATGTGATAGGACGTGGGCAGAAAAGCAATCAGCATAGAGTGGGATTGATATTAACAGTAGAAAGCTCCTAGGATTTTGCATTGGTGAGGGCCGGTGGTGGCCTTGATTAATAAAACTTCAGCATGAGACTAAAGAGGTAGTTTTATTCAAGATGTATTCTGAGCTTAGAAGAAAGCTGAAAAGCAAGAGCTGCAAGCTTTTGAACAATCTTAAGAATACTGTCCATCATATACTGAATCAGATAAGCAGAAGGAGGTTAGACCAGGAGGGTAAATTCCACCCTGTGAGACAGTTGGCCTCTTCTCAAAAAGTTGGTAGCTATAAACCAGGGACTGACTCCACTTAATAAAACTGAAAACCTGGCAACAGTAAGCCTGAGAGTTCAAACTGATAAACTTGTAAGAAAGTGGAAAAACTTGAATGCAACTTAAAAGTAAGCACAGCGAAACGATTGCAGCAGTTCAGAGATTTCCTGAAGTAATTAATTTGGAATACAAGTAGACATTAAAGATCCTAAGGTAGACAGTGATGAAATAAATTTATTTGAGAACAAGATCAGGGTTGTGCTATTTTTTTAAAAAATGGTATCTTTCAACAGATGAGCACAATGCCAGATCTAATTCCTAATAATACAACAGGCCAGATAAGTATGTAAACTTAGCGATGCCAGGGGAAGTAGGGGCCATAATCTAGCTTTTATTCGCGTAATGGAAAAAAAGAGGAAGAGCAGGTTTGAAGATGAATCACCTCATTAAAGTGGAATGAAAAGCAACCTTGCCCAGTTCATTGGAGTAGAAGGTCAGAGAGAACAGCAGTGAGATATTTAAATATGAAACTAATAAGCATCAAGTAAAATTTTCTGGAATCAGGATTATAGAGAGTGCATCAGTTTTGAAATTTCATAAATCAAGATTAGAATGAGGGTGAGTTTTCAAAGCAAGTCTATGATTAAATATTCTTTTTATATTGCTCAATTTTCCTGCATGAGTGCAAGCATAAAAGGGTGGATTGAGAAAACCAAGAGGAAGTGTGAAAGTATTGAGTCAACCAAAGGGAAACAGCGAGAGCTGTTTATAAATGAAAGGATTATCAAAGAATGATTGGAATCACTTGGAGATGAAGTATCCTTCTGGTAACTGAGTGACGCACTGACAGATGGTTAACAAATATTTTCCTCAATTTTTTCCAGAAGGTAAAAGTGCAACCACGGGAATATATGAAGTGTATTGTGCAAGGCTGACCACCGGAGATAAATGTTCAAAAAAAAATTAATTTCAATGAAACTAAAAGTACTAAATCCACATATCCCAATACAATTGAGATTGAAATGTGAGACCGTTATCATAGTGTTTCCTAAAATATGTGGAAAAGTGTGCCAAGATACAAGAGAACTGGAATGAAAAGAGGGTAGTTAAACTAATTAATATTACATGGATTTACAAATGACAGGTCTTCTTCAAAACTTTATTTGAATATTACAAAAAAGACTCAAATAAAGCGTGGGCAGCATGGTGGCCCAGTGGTTAGCACTGTTGCCTCACAGCGCCAGGGAGCCAGGTTTGATCTAATCTTGGGCGACTATCTGTATGGAGTTTGCATATTCTCCCTGTGTCTGTGCGGATTTCCTCCAGGTGCACCGGAATTCCCCCCTCAGTCCAAAAATGTGCAGGTTAGATGGATTAGCCATGCTAAGTCGGCCCATAATGTCCAGGTATATGCAGACTAGGTAGGGTAGCTATGGTAAACACAATGTTACAGTGATGCTGTTCGGAGGGTTGGATGGCCTATATCCATACGGATTCTATGATTCTATATTGCTGAAGGATATCCAGTGTATGTGAATTTTGTTTTAACTTCCCAAAGCATTTGTAGGTGACTTGAAAGTGACTAATAAGATGATTAAGGAGCATTATACTAAAGAAAATGTAATTACTTGACTAAGAAAGGTATTGAATAGAAGTTGTTGAATTTACATAAGATATTGGTGAAGGTGCAATTGAAGTATTTTTTGGAGTTGGCAGAGTTAGCAGTGCAGATTCCTCTAAGGCCCAAACAGAAGACATTTTCTGTACCTATTCAGACATGTTGTTACATACCACTGCAGCCACTATGACTTGAGCACAGACCTCCAGATCTAGAGGTAGCAAAGCTGCCACTGTGCTACAAAGAGCACAAGTTCAAACAGAACTGTCCCAGTGTTGATTGAGGCTTATTATGTTCTTGGCACAGTTATTTAGGCTCTTCTGGTGCAGTGGTAATGTCCCTACCTCTAAGCCAGGAGACTCTGGTTCTAGTTCCAGCTGCTCACGAGGTATAATAACAGCTCTGTACAGGTTGATTAGAAAATATTTTTCCTCAGTCGTTGGCACCCTTGTCTTCGTGGTCTTGGCTCAATTTCTGCCCAGAGATTAAAACACCAAAATCTAAATGCTTCCAGTGTAGGACAGAGGGTGTGCTGCACTCTGCTATTTATTTAGCCCCCTCTCTCTTTCCCCATTTTTCTTCAGTTGTTCCACTGCTTCATTGGACTGTGGTTATAAATTGGAAACATGTGATCTGGGTGGTGCAGAAAAAGTATATAAAATGGATTGATCTCTACCTTTTGGGCCAAGAGACCTGCGTTCAAGTCCCACCTGGCCTGGAGATACGTAATAGCGTTTCTGATAAGTGAATTAGAAAATACATGGTATCTTGGAGTCAAGATGATAGAGGGTGTAGGAAAAGAAATACAAATTCGATCCCGACATATGGCTAAGGAGGCCAATGTTCAAGTCCTACCTGCTTGATACCTGTCTGAGCATGTTAATTACAAATATCTTTAGAGGGCTGTTGTGGTACTGTGTAATGTCCCTACTTCTAAGTCAAGAAGACTGGGCTCAAGTCATTGCATGTCTAAACAAGTGGAGATTTAAACAAAACATGGTTTCTTAGGCTCGTGTCCCTTTGGTCCGAAGTTCAGTTTCAAGTTCCACCTATCTGATGTGTCATTACATGCCATTACAGTTTGTTTAAAAATATTTTTTAAGAGTTGAGTTCTTACTACCTCTGTTGGGCATTTTTAAATTCAACGTTGAGTTATAAAATTTATTTAAAAGAACATAATTCATCTCCAGTTGCTTTTAAACAGGGAAAGGATCTAGAAGGAAAAGATGGAAACAGATATTTATACCAGACAATGGATTTACTGTCAGTGATAATGGGAACTGCAGGTGCTGGAGACTCCAAGGTAACAAAGTATGAAGCTGGGTGAACACAGCAGGCCAAGCAGCATGAAGGGTCTAGGCCCGAAACGTCAGCATTTGTGCTCCTGAGATGCTGCTGGGCCTGCTGTGTTCATCCAGCCTCACACTTTATTGTATTAGATTTACTGTAATACTTATACAGGTCTGTGATTTTTGCTGCTTAATTCAACAGATGAAATGTAGTTGTTACAGGAGAAGGAATATGAAAGATTTGTTAGAATGAGACGATGAACAAAAGCTGATTAAGTTGGGACTTTCGTCCAAACATAAAAGGCCAAAGACGGAACAAATAAAGCTTTCAAAATTGAGTGGATGTATTAGAATGTGCCATGAGATTATTTCTACAGGTTGAGAAATGGATAAAGGTGAGAAAGACTTGGATTATATTGGAACACCAAGAACAAATGGAAAGGATTGCTGTCAAAACTATTAATAGAATATGTTGAAAAATTATTGAAGTCTTGTACCTATACATGTGAAACAAAATTCATTTTCCTCAGAAGCCCCTCTGGATTATGTGGGACAATATGCATTGTTGTCGGTGGAGGGCGCTGTGAAGTTTCTGTGACACATGTTGCCCCCTTGTGTCTGAATCTTGGTATTGTCACAGTTTGATTTTGATTGAATCCACATATGCCACAGAATCAAAATGTTTGGACTAGCATTTGGTTGGAAGTTAGTAACGCTGTTCATTTAGTGAGCAATTCAAACTTGTAAAATCTATTCTTGTCTTTTTTTTAATATTCTAGAAAGCTTTCTGAATTGACGCTGTGTCCACTGAAACTAGGTACTGCGTGCAAGTATGCTTATTTCCCCGTGTCTGGGAATCTTTCTTAAAACCAACTCCTGTACTACAAAATTATAAAGAAACCCTTCTGCCAAATAGATGCCTCAATGTGAGGGGTCACGAATGGGTAATGGAGCTGTATGGTCACTCCCAGCAAAGTGGAAGTTGGCTACGAGGAAGATGTAATTTTACAACATTGTCTGTACTTTGTAGCCTTTTACCCCAGTATTTCTTAGTCTGTCCTTTTTACTGTTACGGTTGCAATTAATGAGTAGCATTTGAGTAGCTGACAAATATTTGTGACTTTTTAGCAACATCTTCTATTTGTGTCAAATCTTGGACCTCCCTGCCTAACAGAATTGTGAGGTACCCACACTAAATTGACTGCAGCAATTCAAGTAGGCAACTCAACCATCTTTTCAAAAGCAATTCAGAATGGGCAATAAATGCTGGCCTAGCCAGCGATGTCAACCTCCCATGAAAGAGCATTTGTTTTAAATTCAGTTTTGGATGATCTCAAGTTTACTAAGGACCTTTTTTTTTCTTAATTCATTCATGGGATGAGGGCATAGCTGTCTAGCATTTATTGCCCATCCCTCATTGCCCAGAAGGCAGTTCAGAGTCAACCATATTGCTGTGGGTCTGGAGTCACATGTAGGCCAAACCAGGTCAGCATCACAGGTTCCTTCCCTAAAGGATATTAGTCAACCAGATGGGTTTTTCCCCAAACAATCGACAGTGGATTAATGGTCATATTAGATTCTTAATTCCAGATATTTATTGAATTCAAATTCCATCATCTGCCGTGGCAGGATTTGAACCTGGGTCCCCAGAACGTTATCTGGATTTCTGAATTAACAGTCCAGTGATAACACCACGAGGCCATCGCCTCCTTCAAATGTGGGAGACAGGCAAAGTGTGTTTTAGAATATTCATATCTGGGTGTAAGCAAGGCACGGATGAGGGTATGAGCAATTTTTAATCTGAGAATGGTTAGAGATGGGCTGTAATATTGAGATACATGTAGACAGTTTTGGGGAAAATAAGAGGTCAGAAACTTGTCTTGTGTCAAATGTATCATCATGCTTGGGAACAGCCTGGTCCAGTCTTGGACAGTCCCTTGAGAGAGGGATGGAGTTTGTGGCAAGGAATTTATGACTGGGGCCAATGACAATGGTTTCAGTCTTGTAAATTTTTAGCACCAGTACTGCACATTGAGCAAGTAGTGTGATGATTTTGAGACAGTACAGGGGTTGGGAGGAGTGGTTAGTTCGAGCTGGATATCATGATCATACATGTGAAAGATTGTGCAGAAACATAGCTCCATGTCATTGAAACAGTAGATGGGTTTTTTCGGTATGACGTGTTCAGCTGGTACTTGACATGTGCAGTGTTTTGAATTTTCTGAAGTCTGGCATCTGGCACAGTGACCTGAGGAGAAGACGAAGATGAATTATGATTTGCTATTTCTGGCTGAAGATGGTTGTGAAAGTTTCAGCTTTAACATTTGTAGTCAAGTACTAGGCTACATTTGAAGTTGGGAGTTTTCATGGACCCATTTCCTCCAATTGCAGCTCTGTTTATGACTGGTTAACACATTTGAATATATGCGTATTCAAAGGGCAGTATTGTGATTCAAGAACCTGATGATATGACATTAAATAATTATTTGGGGTCATGATATTGATGTATTTTTATATTATTTCCTCAATTTTAAAGCGCACACATGTTAGGTTATTTTAGTTCCGGGATCAGTGATTTGATTCATTACCCTGAAGGTGGTAAGCGATGTTTTTGGGGCAAAATTCTTTGTTTGATGTTGACAGAGCCTCTATTGATGCTTATCCAATTAAGAGGTGCAAGATATCACCTAGCCCTGTAACTTTTATTCTGTTGTTGAAGTTATTTTTTCCCAAAAATAAATTAGCTGTAAGCTCTCCGAGGTAAATTGCAGCATGGTTGCTGAGGGGAATTTGCAAATTCGGTGGTGATTGTATATTTCTGACTTAGTTATTATTTCAACAGTTTGGAGCAAGTTCTGCTGCTGTATAACCTTTTTGATTTTTTTTTCAAGTATTCTAACAATCTTTGCATGTATCTTGTGTAGGTGTTATAGAATAACCAAACCACTTGGTTTCTCTAGTCCAAAAGAGATTTTAAAAATGGGTTTGCAGGATTACATTGATATGGACTAAGTAGAATTCTTCACCTATTGATGATATATTCAGCCATGAGTTTGAATTATTCGTTGCATCCTTTAATCTTGTTAAATAATTTGTTAGATAGTGATTTTGTACTGAATTTCTTTTGTCACGTTTTTATTTCATAGGAATTGAATACTGGAGAATGGCTTCATGCATGTCTTCACTGTTCTGTACGTTCTCAAAGTAACACTTGTTCTAGCAATTGTATTCATCTGAGGATTCATGGAACAATGGCCAAGAGTGGAAAATGTGGATATTCCTTCATTTCCTAATCCACTTCTTTGTAGAATTCCAACTTGAATCATACTCACGATCAAAAAATTTATACCAGATCAAACATGGAACTTTCATAGTCTGCTGCATTGTTTGACTGGTTACTCAATTTGAGCATCCGGACAGTTGAGAGGCATTTTTGTATTGAAGTATCAGTAATACAAAGTCCTTAGATTTTTGAAATCCTCTAAATGTGGAACTTTTAAACGCTCTGAAAGGTACTAAATACCTATTGACAGCTGTCATTCAAATGGTTATAAATCCATATAAACATGTATAGTTGAGCTTATTTTAAGGAGCAAAATGGTTCCAAAAATGGGACTTCAAAGCCAACGTGTGACTATGTAACTTGAATGATTGGGTTAATGTTTGAGCTTTGGTGATTTTAGGGGGTTCATGATCGCAGTTAACTAATGCAGGCAGTCGATGACTTGTTGGAATTTTCTGTTACTTTATGAAGAGAAGGCAGTTAAGATATGGTACATCTGTGAATTAGACAAAGCAAAGAAATTAATGATTTGTTACAGATAAAAATACTTTTAACAGCCCAGGAGCCATTCGGTGGAATAGGAGAATAGAAAGAGTGTACACTCGTCCCAGTGGCCCTGTGTCCTGTCATTGGTGACTTCTGGTAGATTTTGGTGTTCTCAGTACCAACAGTCTTTGTTCTTCCACTGGACTGATGTGGAGGAGCTCCTGGTCTTACCCAGAGTGATGGTGTAGCTTGACTTACTGGATCTTCTGACCATTTCCTTCTCCTCCTATCCCTGTTAACTTACCTTATTTTGGGGGCTGGCCATCAATGTTATGTCAGTCACTTGTCTAACCTCTGGGCCAGTAGCTGGGAGCCAACTACTAATGGGTCAGTTTTCCATTGCCCCTTGCCGCATCCATTTGAAAGTTATACTGCCATGTTTCCAAGAACAAATTCTTCTTATATTTGATAAATGGAGTAGGATAATGCCTGAGTCAGCTGGTTTTAGGAGGTTAGTTAGTAGCATAACGGTTAGATAAGGTCTCATGCTACGCAGTAAGTACCAAATATGAAATGCTGAGTCAACATGGTATGACGGTACTGTTCCTTCAAGAGAAATTTGTTCTTGCAGAGAGGTGTTGTCAGTGGTGATGGTATGTCTACTTTAGAAGCAATGGGTAAACAGCTTAGAGCTCCCTGAGTTTTATTTTCCCAACTGGACAAAAAGAGCATGAGAGGTTGATTCAGGCTCGCACAGACCCAACATTTTATTTTTGCTTCCAGTTGAAATTAGGAGTTTACTCTTGATGCTGCTAGATATGGTTCTTTCTCTGCTGCAACTAATAGTTTGAGTTCTCTCTTTGCTGCAAGACTGTTTACCTCTTTCTCCTTGACTGGAGGAGATAACAAGTGAGGGAACTCTGCTTTGCTGAATTTGCCAATGGTGTGTTTATTGGATGCTGTTATATTGGAACAGTTGATTAGCTGTTAAATAATATGTTATTTTGTTAAGCATTTCAATAGAGTAAAAGTTATGCCTTTTTTTTTGTTTGTGTTCTAACTATGGTGTAAGAATCAAGTGTAAAGCCTAGTAATTTGATCAATCCAACCACACCTGGAACACAGCGCCTTAGACTTTAAACGAGTAAAGTTAGGGTCTGGGCTATCTCCTTGATATATTTTGATGAAATTTGGTCTGATCCATAACAGGTTTAAGGGGACCTCCAATCTTCAACAGGACTCGTGATTTTTCTAAACAAATTTTGAATAATTCACTATATCTCTTATCTTGTTTTTTTTTGTCAACTAGGATAAAGAAGGCACTCATTACTTCCGAAAATATGTTTGAAGAAGTTCCCATTATTATAAAGAATTCTCATCTCGTTAATGTATTGTTGTGGGAACTCGAAGAAAAATCAAATGTGGCTGAGAAACAGGAGCTCCTCAATCTGGCTAGTGGGTAAGTTTGTTTTCTTTAATCTTTTTGCTTTTAAAGAGTTTGTCTTTCTGTAAAATGGATCTACTTTAAGTTTTTAAGTCACACAAAACCAGATTATAGTGCAGCGCATTTACTTGAAATCACAAGTTTTCAGAGTGCTGCTTCTTTGGTAGGTGAAGTCACCTATAATCTGGTATCGTGTGACTTCTGACTTTGTCCAATCCAGTCCAACACTGTTGCCCCCAGGTATTTGTAAGGGTTTGACATTTTATTGGTATTAGTGCAAATGTTGCTAGGTGCTTGTTATTTAAGCTTATTTGGCTGATACTTGGGGAAAGATTTGAACGGGACCTGAAGGGCATTCTTTTCACACACAGGATGGTGCATTTACGGAATGAGCTGCCAGGTGGGTACAACTACAACATTTAAAAGTTATTTGGATGAGTAAGTAGATAGGCAAGATTTAGGCAAATGATAGTAGTTTAGTTTAGAAAACCTGGTTGGCATGGACAGGCTGGACCAAAGGGCCTGTTTCCATGCTGTATATGACTCAATGACTCTCTATTACTGAAGATGAATATGCCTGCATCAGTTTTTACAGTTCTTTGACTAACTATCACCATAGTACTTTTTTGCAACACCAGTTGCTTGCTTTGGTAAGGTTTTTTGCAATGAACAATTTATTCTTTACCTTTCATTTTTGCTAGACTGTGTTTCAGGCGGTGATTGTTTTTAGTTACCTATCCCAGAGGACCATTCCTGATGTGTTACTCTTGACACTCAGACACCATTGAAGGCATCATGACCAAGTACAGTTTTGACTTCACTTGATACCCATGCTCACGGTCTGGATAGGTTGCACAAAAAGGGTTCAGAAGCAAAAAACCTGGTGGATTTTTCCTTTCTGGGACACACAGGCCATGGGTATTGTTTGTTCTGCCATCTTGTACAGTAGAAAGTAAGAATTGGATATTAGATGAATGTTTAACAGGCTTCCAGCTTTTTCTACACATCTTTTTCCTCAATTTCTTTGGCATTTATTTCTGCACCCATGTATTTCTCGATCAGTCTTGATTTTGTGAGCAGAAGAACTGTTTGAATATGATACCAATTCCATTGGAATAATTCATCTCCTATTAAATCACTATTCTTTTTGACCTTTTTGAACTGAAAGCAATATATGTATTTTCATTTGATATTATCAATAGAAAAGACTTGCATTTTCACAGCATTAAATAATATGTTCTGGAATTTTGCATTGTTTCCATTCTTTGCAAAACAGAAATCACATGGCCAGTTTGACCACATGAAGATACACCATCTGTTTCACTCCATGTGTTTGCAAGTAGCTATGAAAATACCAACAATCAGAATACTTGAGTGTGTTGGACACACAACCGTGGTGTAAAGTGGATGAAGAATTTGCGAGAGAGCAGTGAAATCAAATAGCAGTTACGTCACCTCTCGGGTAGAGCTAGCACATGCAACCTTATTGAAACATACAAGATTCTTAAGGGACTTGACAGGATAGATGCTGAAAATTGTTTTCCCCTAGTTATAGAATCTATGACTGAAAGGATTACACATTTGAGACAGGTGAGGAAGAATTTTTTTTAAACTAAGGGTAGTGAATCTGTGGTACTCCTTAGCATTGAGCATTATTGAAGCTGCGTTAAGTGTATTCAAGACTGATACAGATTTTTAATCAGTAAGGAAATTGAGGATTATAGGAAAAACGCAGGAAAGTGGAGCTGAAAGTTATCAGGTTAGCTACGATCCCGTTGAATGGTGAAGTGGACTTAATGGTGTACTTCAGCTCCTATGTCTTATGGTTTTAACAGAATTTGGGTATTGTGGCTTTATAGTTGTTGAAATCCAATGTGGCAAACAAAAAAATGCCTTAGTGCTAGGATTTCAATACATTGCTTATGAAGAAAGAACATACTCACTGTACAATCAGTTTGCAAGGAAAAACAGTTCAACTGCATTATGATAGGAGGGAATATTGGTTGTTGGGGTGTAGAGAGCTTTGTTTGCCTTGGCATTTATTGCTTAGAAAATTACTTGTATAAAAACTGCAGATGACAAATAGAATGTGGCTCAGTTTTAAAGGTATTGGCAAATTAATGATATTAGATTAAAAGCATGACTTTTGTACGTTCATTGTGGATCATTTCAAATTCACATGCATGAATCACAGTTTCAACATGCAGTTGGAATGTTAGCAGTCTGTTCACAATAATGACTTAGTTCATGTTGAACCATTTTCTGGTTCCACTCGCATAGACACGACCTTTGTAAAAATGATTCCGATAGAATGCCTTTGCACAGGCATGAAAGACGACGACAACTGAGTATGACGTTTTGGTGCCACTTTTACCAGTATTGATCAACTATCAAAGACTTTTACGCTCTCCTGCTAATTCCGTCTCCGATACCTCGCTCTCCTTCCTGGACCTTTCTGTTTCCATCTCTGGCAACCACCTGGAAACCAATATCTACTTCAAGCCTACTGACTCCCACAGCTACCTCAAATAAATCTCCTCTCACCCACCTTCCTGCAAGAATGCCATCCCTATTCCCAATTCCTTCGTCTCCGCCGCATCTGCTCCCAAGATGAGGCATTCCACTGCCGGACATCCCAGATATCCTCATTTTTCAAGGATTGCAACTTCCCCTCCACAGTGGTCAAAAACGCCTTTGACCGCATCCCGCAGTAACAGCAAAGACAGAATCCTCCTCGTCCTCACATACCACGCCACCAACCTCCAGATTCAACGTATCATCCTCCACTACTTCTGCCATCTGCAATCTGACCCCACTACCCAGGACGCTTTTTCCTCTGCACCTTATCTGCCTTCTAGAGGGACTGCTGTTTCTGTGACTCCCTTGTCTGCTCCACACTCCCCACCATCCTTGGCACTTTTCCCTGCAACTGCAGGGAGTGCTATACCTGCCCCTACATCTCCCTCATCGCAGGCCCCAAGAAAACCTGCCACATTAAATAGATGTTCACCTGCACATCTGCTAATGTGGTATATTGTATCCACTGTTTTCAATGTGGCCTCATCTACATCGGGGAAACCAACGGAGGCTTGGAGACCGCTCTGTGGAGCACCTATGCTTGGTGCATGACAAACGACTGCACCTCCCAGTGGCGAACCAGTTCAACCACCCCCCCCCCCCCCCCCACCCCAATGACATGTCCATCCTGGGCTGCCTCCAGTGCCACAACGATGCCACCCGAAGGCTGCATGAACAGCACATCATATTTTGCTCAGGAACCCTGCTGCCTAATGGTATCAATGTGAGCTTCAAAATCTTCCCACCCTCAACCTCATCCCAAAACCAGCCCAGCTTGTCTCTGCCTCTTTGACCTCTCCATCTTTTCTCCCACCTCACTGATCCACTCCCACCTCCACCTCCTACCTACCAGTCTCATCCCCGTCTCCTTGACCTGTCTGTCTTTCCTTGACTGAACCAACCCCCATCCTAACTCTTCATCTACATTAACCTTTGCTGACCCCATCCCGGCCTCCTTGAAATGTCTGTCTCCTCTCCACCTATCTGCTCCTTTATCCACCTTCCATCTGCCTCCCCCCGCCTCTCTATTTCAGAGGCCCCTTTCCATCCCCCATTTCTGAAGAAGGGTCCAGGCCTGAAACATCAGCTTTCCTACCCCTCTGATGCTGCCTGGCCTGCTGTGCTCATGCAGTTCTACACCTTGTTATCCGTGCTAATGCTTCAAGTTTTAAAAGTTGCCAATGCAATTTAAGTACTTCAAAAAAAAACTTGCTATGAGTTCTGAACATGTTTGAACCACTTCAGGACCACAGCTTTATCTTAAGGATTATCATACTACTCTCAGGAATGTGATTTTTACTGTGAAAGTTAAGACCTAAGCCTAGAATTTTCAGTTTAGATGTTGAATGTTGTTTTAGAAGCCAAATTATCTGTACAACTCCAAGGGTTACATGTCCAGACAGAAAGAAGTAAACATTTGAAATTCATGCAGGATTTTTAGTATGCACAAACATTTATATACCATCCATTTATTTGTTATTTTATTAACAAAATGATGCTTGAGGCAGAATAACAATACTGTTATTAACTGGACACGAATTAGCAATTCCTACATGACCAGGACATTTTTGCATGTTATTTATGCTAATCCCTCACTGTTTGATTCAGTGTTGCATCTTTGGCTTAGGAGAGTTTGGCTGTCAGCAGGCAGCTTGATTGAAGGGTTGTTGTGTTTCAGCCTCTCAGCTGTAAATTGTCCTCACCTGACATCCTTATAACACTTCAATCAGTGATCAAACAAGGAATCCTAGTTTTGTTAGGTTGGGGTGAGGGGAGAATTTAGAATCAGTGAAGTGTTCAAGCCTGGAACTCTTCCTTTCTGAATTGCTGAATCACTTGCTGCTTTAATCACCTGAGTCTCTGAGGAGCATAGGAAAGCTGATGAAGGGAAGATGTCTTTTGGCCCTTGATGCTACCTTAGAGTTCAAAAATTAATGCACCGTTTACTATTTTTTTAAGATAGTAAAGATGCCAATGCAATCCTCCTTATTTTGCTCATGTTATTGATCTCATAACTTATGTCAATCTCTGCAAAACTAATCATTTTATTACTTCTTCATTTCTGAAGTTTTGGTAATTGCACTTTTAATATTTCCATTAGTGTCCTTAAAAATCTTAAATACCACAACAAGATTCCCTCTCACTATGGTGTGTTGACAATAAGCTCAACCTACTTAGTTTCTTTATCATTCCTGTCTTTTTTCCCATTTAGTCATGGTGTTGCAGACACATTTATTGCCAATCCCTAAATGCCTGAGAGAAAGTGGTGATGTGTTAGATTAGATTCCCTGCAGTGTGGAAACAGGCCCTTCGGCCCAACAAGTCCACAACACCCATTGATATATCCCACCCAGACCCATACCCCTATAACCCACACACCCCTGAATACTACAGGCAATTAGCATGGCCAATCCATCTAGCCTGCATATTTTTGGACTGTGGGAGGAAACGCACGCAGACATGGGGAGAATGTGCAAGCTTCACACAGACAGTTGCCTGAGGCTGGAACCGAACCCAGGTCCCTGGTGCTGTGAGGCTGCAGCGCTAACTCCTGAGCCACCATGCTGCCCACTGTTGCCTCCTTAGATTGCTGAAGTTCTTGGGGGGGAGTCGGGGGTTGGTCTAGGGATACCTGTTAAGGAAGGGTTTTTAAACCCAGGAAAGTCCTGAAAGTTCTAAGTCAAGTGGTGTGTGTTTTGGAGGGGAACTTGTAGGTGGTGGTATTCCCATGTTTTTGCTGCCCTTGTCATCTGGCATCATGTTCTGTCAAGTGATCTTTTTCTCTAATTTTTCCACATCTATGGTGGCCTTTATGTAATATTGTGAAACAGAACTGCAACACTGTTTCAAATTGGGTTGAATTGTCATCATAAGCTCAGTATCATATCTTAGGCATATTTTGGTCCAGACTTCGGTACAGTCCTGGATCCTATTTTACTTTGTTGAAATTGTTGCCTCTCACTATTGTAAGAAGTTGCAAGAATTTTGTCTTTATCAATAATCCTTTTCTTGGGCCTCTATTTAGGATTTTTTAGACCCAATATTTATTCTAATTCTCTGTTGCCATTGTTTTGCATTTGCTGACTTTGAAGTCAAGTTGCCATTTCTGTAGTGGTAGAACCAGATGAGGCGGAGTAGAATGGCTCCTCCTTTTCCCCCCACGCCATATTTGATTAAACAGGGTTTTGAATTTTTAAAGAATGTATTTGCAAACTCATTGTGTACTTAAATAGTTACATATGGATGAGGAAAAAATTAGCCAGACAGGATTTCTTGAGTTCACCAAGTAAGGAGTAGTTGTGTTATACACAAAACCAGTCAGTTAAAATGATAAAAAAGTGAAAAGATTGTCTCAACTTCAAAATGTATACATACACGTACAAAGCAAACATGCAAAATACAAATTACTGAGTAAAAGGTTGTTTCAGTGACACTCTGATTTGCAAGGAAAAGACAAGCAAGAGCCCATTGGGTAATTGGGTTGGCTGTGGCTATGAAAAGTCTTTGTACTTGCGTGAGCAGTTTAAGATTGTAGCCGATGTCTTTGTCTTTATCTTTTCCTAAAAATATTGCTGTCGTGTTTCTAGTCTTCCTTTAAAAATTGTTTGTCTGCTGGAATGTGGACACAATCAAACTCAGCAAATAAGGTGGCACCTTAGATGGAATTAGAGAGTGGAGCTCCTCAAAGGTGCTAGTGACTTTTTAATATTATGCCCTTGGTAAAAACACACAGTGCCAAGATAGTCACAAGATGGACTTCTATTGCCATCACAAGTTCAAAAAGACCATTGCTGATTTCAAATGGTAGCAAAAGGTCCATTCTTCATTTGTTAAATGCTATGAATGTAACTGTTATGATTGACCAGGAAGAAAACCGTTTACACGTTTCCAGAGATTGGACTCTAGTGGGATCTTCACTAACCTTGTACCTCCACTTCGAGGGAATGAAATGTGGTCTACAGAGTAATGCAAACTGGCAGCCACTTGTAGATTCAGTCGATGTCTTTGTCTTTGTTTCAATTAAAAACTGTTCTTTATAAAAGCAGATCATTGATTTTTAAATTATTGGTTAGAAACAATACTTAAAATGAGCATTTTGATAGGAATAACAGCAAAATGGCCTATGTTTTAAATGGTAAAATATTGCTGCTGTGCAGAGAGACTTGTGTGTCCTTGTGCATGAATTGCTGAAGGTGGGATTGCAGGTGCAGCAGGTAATTAAAAAGGCAAATGGAATTTTGTCTGCCTTTGCTCGAGGGATGGAGCTTAAAAACAGGGAGGCTATGCTGCCGCTGTATAGGGTCCTGGTGAAGCCACACCTGGACTACTGTGTGCAGTTTTGGTCTCCTTACTTGAGAAGAACTATACTAGCACTGGAGCGGGTTGCAGAGGAGATTCACTCGGTTGATTCCCGAGTTGAGAGGGTTGGATTATGAGGAGAGACTGAGTAGACTGGGATTATACTCATTGGAATTCAGAATAATGAGAAGAGATCTTATTGAAACATATAAGATTATGAAGGGAATAGAGAAGGTCGGGGCAGGGAAGTTGTTTCCGCTAGCAGGTGAAACTAGGACTGGAGGGCATCACCTCAAAATAAAGGGAAGCAGATGTAGGACTGAGGTCAGGAGGAACTTCTTCACCCAAAGCGGTGTGAATCTGTGGAATTCCCTGCCAAGTGAAGTGGTTGAAGCTACCTCACTAAATGTTTTAGGGGAAAGGTTGAGTAGATCAGGATTATTTTCATTAGAAAGACGGAGATTGAGTGGGGCGGACCTGATTGAGGTCTACAAAATCATGAGGGGTATAGGCAGGATGGACAGCAAGAAGCTTTTTCCCTGAGTGGGGGGACTCGGTTACATGGTTTCATGGGTTCAAAGTGAGAGGAGGAAAGTTTATGGGTGATATGCGTGGAAAGTTCTTTACACAGAGGGTTGTGGGTGCCTGGAACGCGTTGCCAGCGGAGGTAGTAGACGCAGACATGATAGTGTCTTTTAAGATGTATCCGGACAGGTACGTTTTTGGGCAGGGAGCAAAGGGATACAGACCCTTAGAAAATAGTTGACAGGCTTGGAGGGCCGAAGGGCCTGTTCCTGTGCTGTAATTTCCTTTGTTCTTTGTTCAAAGCTCAATAAATTTTTGAATAGTAAAGGAATTAAGGGTTATGGTGAGTGGGCGGGTAAGTTGAGCTGAGTCTCAAGATCATCCATGATCTTATTAACTGGTGGGGCAGGCTGGAGGGGTCAGATGACCTACTCCTACTCCTGCTCCTTGTTCTTATGTTCTTATCTCTTCACAAGAATAGTCATTTTTCTAATCCTTGCAGCAGTTTTTAATTGCCTATAATTTTTTGAACTCTGGTAACAATAACAAATGATTGCAATCATCTTTTTGATGTCCATTTTCAGATCACTATTGATCAGTACTGGAGTTTAGTTTAATATCATTGTTCAGTTTGGTACAGATGCGAGACACTATACGATGATTGTATTTTAAACTGTCCATTTTGATTTGAGGTAAAGCAATGCCCTGGTGTGTGAGTGAAGAAATAGCAGTGAAATCTGCCCAGAGGCAGGGCCGCGTGATTTGGTTGCCATGGGACAAGCCCTAGTGGAAGCTCAAAGAAACTAAAGTGCTAGCTTTCACCCTTTTGATATAAAAGAGGGTCACCTGATTCAGAGATCTGAAAAGAATGCCATAAGCAATGCCAGGCGTAGACTGTTTCCACCATAACCATCACGTAGAATGTTAGTGAGAATGAATTCCCTGTTTGAAGAGTTGGAATTTGTCGAGGATTGAAGTGCAAGGTGTCACTAGAGGGTGCCTTGATGCTGGAAATCAGTTCGATGATGCTCTGGATTGTGAGTAAAGGGACTTTTAAAAAGACACCAGATTCATCCCGGTGTAGCATGCAAAACTGCCTTTTAATACTCGGGAGAAATTTGAAACTCTAACTGCAAGGTATAAACCGTAAATGTGCTGTAGCATTTACAGTTGTAATTAGGAAGAATATCTTTTCTGTACTGTACATAGCAGGAAGCTAAGACTAAGTTAGTTTTAGTTTGTTTTGTTGCATTTAAAATCTTAAAATTATCATACTTATCCTATGACTCTTCTGTCAGTTGCTGTGCAATATTTATCCCTCAAAAAGTTACAGGCCTCTCAGGAACACTTCACATTCCTCTCATTTGTATGTTGTGATGCCAAATGGTTTACCATCAGAAACCAATGTTTGTGAAAAATAAAAGTGTTTCAAAATTAATTTCTAAAAATCCGGTAATGGCAGTTTCAGTTTGCAAGGATTATGCATATTTTTTAAGAACTGAAATCTGTGTGGTTAAAATACAATTTGGAAAGTGCACATGCCCAATTTGTGAATGCTATACTTCAGAACTGGCATTGAAAGGATATGCCATTTTAAAGCTCTTGAACTTATATTAAAGGTTATGCCTAGTATACTTGGTATACATTGTCTTAGTATATGTTTGTTTGCTTTGTTGAAGGCAAGTACACAGATGGATCGGCTCTGAATTGGCACAAACACATCCGTTTTGGTACAACTGTTCCTCAGTTTCTGTGTAAAATCCACATATGATTAATATTGTACCTGAATTTTAGTTCATTCTGGAAAATTCCATTTATGTGCGGTTTAATTTGTACTACAAATACAGCCATCAATCTTTCTAAATTAGGCAGTATTTTCCTAGGTAAAATCTTATCTTGCTTGCCAATTTAAATTGTCTTTGGGTTTTGTTTTACCATGTATAAGCTCACAGCAACCACAGTCTTGTTCCTTAGATTACCTTGCTGTGACTAAATCAGTTTTTCTTTTTCAAAATTGTTGATGGAGAATGGATAATGTGAGGGGGGCTGGTAATATGATACTTTAATGATATGATGGCAGCAAATAAAGCTGTTATCAATCGGATTTTTTTGATATAATGTTAGCTTGGTTTTACTCTTGTCCGCAGGATTAGCATTATCAGTTATCCCTATCTTGATATTGAACCATTTGAAATTTTCATGAGCAGTGTTCTACACTGCTAATTTTGAGGGAGTTTTGTCAGTATTTTTTTTTGTTACAAGAGTGGAAGGACATAGGCTAACAGCTGCGTTATTCCAAGAGATGCAGTCTTGAATTGATGGACTAGTAATTGAGTTAATAAGAACTTGTCTTGCCTGAAAGTAGAATGGGGTGGAGAAAGGATGCACGGTAGCATTTAGTTAGAGGGAAGGATTGATGGAGATCAATGGAGAAAGTTGCCAGTGAGCAAAAGAATGAGAGTGGGCCATAAGAAGCTAAAACCTTATTCTTTGGAGAGAAATTTCATCTTTCAAGTTATTAGTTCCTTTCCTTCATCTGAAGAATTACTATAGTTTGGGCATCCAATATACAAGAATACTACAGCTGTGCTCTGTAAAAGAGCTTCAGAATGCATATTGCAGTTTTGCAAGACAGTATTTTTCTCTGTTAGGAAGAATGCCAAATGTGAAGGAAGCACATTAATTCATATGTGTTTATGAATTAGGAATAGAAGGGGACCACTTGATCCTTTCGGCCAGGTCTGTAATTGAATAAATTCATGACCAATCTGTTTGTTCTGAATTCCACATTCTCATCTACTCCAATAACTTTTGATTTCCTAACAAGAATCTATTGACCTTTGCTTTAAAAATATCCAATGATTCCACCTCCACTGCCCTCTGATACAGGGAGTTCCAAAGTTGTACAAATTTCCGAAAGAAAAAGTACCCATCATCTCTGCCCACTAATTAGAGTGGCTCCTAATTATAAAATAGTGTCTTCTAGTTCTGGACTCACCCACCAGGGTAAACATCTGTTTCTACATCCACCTTGTCAAAACCATTCAAGATCTTTTAATCCCAACCTGTCGAGTCATTCTTCAAAAGACAATCCTCTGATTCCAGGGATAATGGGAACTGCAGATGCTGGAGATTCCAAGATAATAAAATGTGAGGCTGGATGAACACAGCAGGCCAAGCAGCATCTCAGGAGCACAAAAGCTGACGTTTCGGGCCTAGACCCTTCATCAGAGATTCCAGGTATCAGTTTACTAAACCACCTCCAACACACTTAATTCTTTCTTTCAATGAGGATGAGCTGCACATGCGATTCAAAATGCAGTCTCACAAAATGCCCTGTACAACTGACGCGTAGTCGTCTTCCTTTTACGTCTGATCCTACTCCTAGTAAAGGATAGCATTTCATTAGCCTTAATTACTTGTTGTATGTGCATACTAATGATTTGTGACATGCACTATGTTTGCTAGATAGATGCCTCTGCACCTTGCAATTCTTTTGTCAATCCTGGTTTTAAATAAAACTGCTTAGTTAAAATTCTTCCTACCAAAGTGAACAATTTCACATTTATCCACATGATATTCCATCTAGCAGATCGTTGAATGCTCACTTAAACTTTCCATAATTGTCTGCACCCTTGCTTTGCTGGAAAACTGCAGCATATCCAGTAGGCCTAGGCCTGATGCAATGTTCTAGTGAAGGCCAGCACAAATAGGAGGAACAGCATCTCATTTTCTTTTTAGCCACTTTACAACTTTCCAGATATAGCATCATTCAACAGCTTCAGCCCACGAACGCTCGCCTGTTTTGTGTAGATCCCCTTCCTGCAGTGTCTTGTTTGCATGAGTTTGCTCTCAGCGGAGCTGACCTGTTTTCTGCTGTCAGTGCGTGTCATTAACACCTATTTTCCATCTATAAAACCTGTCTACCACTATTAGCACTCCATTTTGCCTTTTGCTCTGGGTAGCATCACCATCTGTGATTGTTCCTTTCATCTTAGTCAATAGCATAAAAATTGTCATTTTCCAACTCCCTTCAGTTCTGAGGAAGAATCAAATTGGTTTCAAAGTTAACTCACTGTTTTTTCTATTTGTTATTTTATAACATTATGAAACTTTTCCAGAATCAAATTTTGGAAAGTTATTGCCAACACATTTACGATCTCATGAGCCATCTCTTTTCAGACCCTAGGCTGAAGTCCATCAAGGTCCTGGAGACTTGCTAATCTGCACCTCCATCAATATGCTTTCCACCACTTCACTGCTGATTATAATTTCATCAATTTGAAATCCTCTTTCACTGTCCTGATTTCCAGATATTGCTGGGAATACTTTCCAGCCACTAAAATACTTCCTTGAAGCATTGTCACTATTATGATGTAGGAAAATAATGGCTGTTATATGTGCACAGTAAGGCCCTAGTAATGAGATAAGGGCCAGGTTTCAACTAAGTATAGTCACAGTGCTGGAAAACTTCCCTTGCTGTTCAATGAATTGTATCATGGATTTAAAAAAAAATCCTCGGATGTAAAAGATGTAACAAAGATGGCATGTCTAACAGTGAGATCTCCCTCAGTATGGGCTGAAAAGTGGCAGAGATTTTGTACTTATGACTTGGTACTTGAATCCCGCCTTCTGACTCACAGGCAAAATTGCTAAAGCCTCGACTGTAGAAATTAATGAGGATAATTTGAGATCATCTTTCTTATTAGTTTAGTATTAGAGCTGTCACAAACTTACCACAGAGTGAGGGTTTGTTCTTTTAGCCTTCCACAAGGTGAACTCTTAATTAATTACAGAGATGTATCAAACATAAGCTGCTCATTTTCTCACAGGGATCAAGGGAAGAATTTGAGTTATTGACCATTCACGGAGAAGTGTTTTGCAGAATTGCTTGTTAGTTTAAAAGTTATACGTGTTGATCGATGACTATTCATTTGCCTGTTTGTTTCATTACATAAAAAAATAAAAAATTCCATTTCTTAATTTTTAGATCTCAATTCTTTTCTTTAAAAAATGTTGTTCCACATTCAGTATTGTAAAATCAATTGTAGGCCTCAGTTAGATGCATGAAAACTTTTGGAATTCCCTGTAAAACATTGTACATTTCCTAGTTTGTCCTTGACATGTGCTCACAAGAAACTTAGACTTGTGTTATTTTTGAATGTCACCTCTCCGGGGGAAAAAAGAAATCTCCAGTGTACCTTGTGTAGGAATTATGGAAAAGATATTAGTCAGAATTTGAACAAAAATATTAGCGTTCCAGGAAACATGTTGCGCAGCATATTTTCTTCAATTCATTCTCTGTGGTCTTATGTTCCAGAGACAGTCGTGGGGTATAATGAAAATGTTTTAAAAAGATTCCTTTTCCCTTTAAAAATAAAGGGAAATTTTTATTTGTTTTGTACATTTGTTTTGTACATGATTCAAAAAGGTTTGTACACCAGATCACAGTTAATGCCAAATATAGTAGCAAAATTATGCATTTTTGTCTGTTTCATGAGTAGTCACATTAACCTTTCAAGGAATCTTAGTGGTAGTTTGATTTTCAAAGAGTACAAAATCAGTTTTTAAAATTTTTTTTCATATTTCTATCTTGCTTTAGTTGCTTAAGACCTATGGTTGATTGGTTAGTGTGTATTTTGAGTTATTGCTAGATGCTCACTGTACCTGACATAGAGGGAGTGATAAATTTTTGGCTCTGACGGAGGGAAAGTTTATATCAGCACAAGTGAAATTTACTTTGTGTATCTTATGTTGTTAGATGCAAATAATAGGTACATGTTTGTATACAGTTTTCACCTACTTCAGTTGTTAAGTGTGACGTGCCCCTAATTACTTCAGCTTAAAAAAATTGATATCCATCAATAGTGATATGAATAGTCTGAAATTAGCTGCAAATTTTTAAATTCTAAACAAATGATTGTAATGTTCATTAATTTCTACTTCGGTGGTTATTCGCTGTTTGAAGTTTTTGCTTTTCAGGAATTATTATTTGACTCTTTTCATAGTAATATAATGTAGATTGTGTAGATGATGAATAAAGGCAAAATACTGCAGATGCTGTAAATCTGAAACAAACAGAACACTGGAAAAACTCAGCTGTTCATGGCAGCATCTGTGGTGAGAAAAAACACATTCTGTGTGACTTTTCTTTAGAACTGATGTAGATGTTGAAATCACTGGTTCCGCCTCTGAATCAGGGGTTCACGTAATCTAAATTGATACATTAGTACAATACTGCATTGAGGGAGATATTCAGCTGTCCCCCTGACCTTTTAAACTTACACCATGTTTTTTGGAGAAGGGCTGAATAGTTGTCCTTGTGTCCCAGCTAACATTTTTCCATCAACCAACGCCACTAAAATTAATTATTTGGTGGTCATTAACTTTGCTATATGCAGATTTGTTGCTATATTTCTACCATTTAATACAGTGACTATATTTCATTTATTGTTTCATTCTTGTTTGGTTATGTGGTGCATTTTAAGCAAACAGTGAAGTATTTAGTAGTTTCACACAAGCATTTAAATGAAAGCTGCCTGCTTGATTAAGGAGAAAAGAAAATGCATTTAATTTCAGAAGAAGATTGAGTTAATAGGTACATCCACATTGTTTCCTTTATGGTTTTTAGGGTAAGGAGGAGGGGGTTCACTTCTTTTGGCAGTGATGTGCATTGGGAAATTTGAAGATGTGAAAGATGCTGTGTAAATCCAATTTCTTTCATTATCTGTAGAAATAACCTGTTGTGGATTTTCAGCTCAGGTATGTCCTGGTTTTAATCAAGGCGTAGATATTTCTCATAAACCAAGTTCAAGCATAAGACCTAATGATGTACGAGCAGACTGGCAGCCCATCAAATCTGCACTGCCATTTGATCGTGGTTGATATGTTTTTCCAACCCTGTTCTCCTGCCTTCTCTCTGTAACCTTTCATTCCCGTACCAATCAAGAATAATCTACCTCTGTATCACATGTACTTAATGACTTGGCACCCACAACCTTCTGCAGCAATGAGTTCCACAGATTCCTCACCCTTTCGCTGAAGAAATTCCTCTTCATCTCACTTCTAAAGGGTCATGCAATCACTCCAAGACTATGCCTTCAGGTCCTAGTCTTGCCTGTTACTAAAAAGCATAACTCCTTACCCTAATAACCATAAAGGAGACAAACAATGTGGAATTAACAAGTAACACTGCCCTCTTCTGAAATTCAATGCATTTTCTTTCCTTCTCAATCTCCAGGTCCACACTATCCATGACTGTCAGTATTCTGTAAATTTCAATGAGAGTCTCCTTTTGTTCTTCTAAACACAGACCCAGAGCCCTTAACTGTTCCTCATATAACAACCCTTCCATCCCACCCCTCTGGATCCTCCAAGGCCAGCACATCCTTCCTTAGAATACAGAACCCAAAATTGCTCTCAGTATTCCAAATGCAGTCTGACCGGAGCATTACAGCCTCAGCAGTAACTCCCTGCTCTTGTGTTTTAGCCTTTTCAAAACAAATGGTAACATTGCATTTGCCTTTCTAATTGCCAACTGAATGGGAATGTGAACTCAAAATCCTAAATCCCTTTGTGCTTCAGATTTCTGAAGCCTTTCTCCATTCGGAAAATAATCTATGCCGCTTTTCTTCCTACTAAAGTGCATAACCTCATGCTTTCCCACCATGTATTTTATCTGCCACTGTTTAGCTTGTCCAAGTCCTCCTTCGGTCTCTCTGCCACCTCAATGCTACCAGTCCCCTCCACCTGTCTTTGAGTCATCTGTAAACTTAACAGCAATGCCTTCAGTTCTTTTGCCCAGATCATCAATCTATAATGTGAATAGTTGTGGTCCCAACACTGACCCCTGTGGAACTCTACTAGTCACTGGCTGCCATCCTGAAAAAGCCCCCTTTATCCACACTGTGCCTCGACCAGTCATCCAATCTTCTGTCCATGTCAGTACCTTGCACCTAGCACCAGGGATTCTTATCTTATTTAGTAGACAACCTGTCAAAAATCTTGTGGAAATCCAAGTAGGGTATTGACTATCCGTTGTCTAACTTGCTTGTTGTGTCTTTAAAGAATTTGCCAGGCAGTCCTCCCTTTGATGAAGCCATGCTAACTCAGCCCTATTTCACCGTGCACTTCCAATCTTGTTCTTAATAATAGACTGTTAAAACCTTGCCTATAATTTTCTGTCTTCGGCTTCCCTACGTTTTTAAGCAGGGATGCTAAATTAGCCATATTCCTCTGCGACAGTCCCTGATTCCAAGGATTCCTGAAAGATTGCCACCAATGCCTCCACAAACTCCTCAGCTTTCTCCTTCAGAACGCTAGGGTGTAGCCAGTCCAGTACAGTCCAAGTTTTCAACTTCTCCCAACACCTTCTCCAGTCTCAGAGATAATGGGAACTGCAGATGCTGGAGAATTCCAAGGTAATAAAATGTGAGGCTGGATGAACACAGCAGGCCAAGCAGCATCTCAGGAGCACAAAAGCTGACGTTTCGGGCCTAGACCCTTCATCAGAGAGGGGGATGGGATGAGGCTTTTGAAATAAATAGGGAGAGAGGGGGAGGCGGACCGAAGATGGAGAGTAAAGAAGATAGGTGGAGAGAGTGTAGGTGGGGAGGTAGGGAGGGGATAGGTCAGTCCAGGGAAGACGGACAGGTCAAGGAGGTGGGATGAGGTTAGTAGGTAGCTGGGGGTGCGGCTTGGGGTGGGAGGAAGGGATGGGTGAGAGGAAGAACAGGTTAGGGAGGCAGAGACAGGTTGGACTAGTTTTGGGATGCAGTGGGTGGGGGGGAAGAGCTGGGCTGGTTGTGTGGTGCAGTGGGGGGAGGGACGAATTGGGCTGGTTTAGGGATGCAGTAGGAGAAGGGGAGATTTTGAAACTGGTGAAGTCCACATTGATACCATATGGCTGCAGGGTTCCCAGGCGGAATATGAGTTGCTGTTCCTGCAACCTTCGGGTGGCATCATTGTGGCAGTGCAGGAGGCCCATGATGGACATGTCATCTAGAGAATGGGAGGGGGAGTGGAAATGGTTTGCGACTGGGAGGTGCAGTTGTTTGTTGCGGACTGAGCGGAGGTTCACCTGCACATCTGCCAATGTGGTATACTGCATCCACTGTACCCGGTGCGGCTTCCTCTACATTGGGGAAACCAAGCGGAGGCTTGGGGACCGCTTTGCAGAACACCTCCGCTCAGTCCGCAACAAACAACTGCACCTCCCAGTCGCAAACCATTTCCACTCCCCCTCCCATTCTCTAGATGACATGTCCATCATGGGCCTCCTGCAGTGCCACAATGATGCCACCCGAAGGTTGCAGGAACAGCAACTCATATTCCGCCTGGGAACCCTGCAGCCATATGGTATCAATGTGGACTTCACCAGTTTCAAAATCTCCCCTTCTCCTACTGCATCCCTAAACCAGCCCAGTTCGTCCCCTCCCCCCACTGTACCACACAACCAGCCCAGCTCTTCCCCCCCACCCACTGCATCCCAATACCAGTCCAACCTGTCTCTGCCTCCCTAACCGGTTCTTCCTCTCACCCATCCCTTCCTCCCACCCCAAGCCGCACCCCCAGCTACCTACTAACCTCATCCCACCTCCTTGACCTGTCCGTCTTCCCTGGACTGACCTATCCCCTCCCTACCTCCCCACCTATACTCTCTCCACCTATCTTCTTTACTCTCCATCTTCGGTCCGCCTCCCCCTCTCTCCCTATTTATTCCAGTTCCCTCTCCCCATCCCCCTCTCTGATGAAGGGTCTAGGCCCGAAACGTCAGCTTTTGTCCTCCTGAGATGCTGCTTGGCCTGCTGTGTTCATCCAGCCTCACATTTTATTACCTTCTCCAGTCTGATGGCCACAACAGTGACCTCTGCCCTGATTCTCTTGAAGTACTGGTATGCTGCTAGTGTCTTCCACTGGAAAATTGATTCAAAGTACCTATTCAGTTCCTCTGCCATTTCTCTGTTCCAATTACAACTTTTCCAGCCTCATTTTTCCACTGGTTCAGTGTCCGCTTTTGCCTCTCATACGTTTCATATTTCTGAAACAGCCTCTTGCAGTCTTTGCTAGATAGTGTGCCCTCATACTGAATCTCCTTTTCCCAATCCTCTGGCTGCCCAGGCATATCTGCAGCACGTGGCACTTGGACCTGGGCCTCCTTGCCCAGAGGTAGGGACATTAACATGTACTATAAGATCTTCCAAGTACATTGCAATACCACACATAATGGCATAAGAAATAGACTCGAAATTACCCCATGGACCACAGTGAAGAGGAATAAAATGGTGTAATTTTTTGTCATAAGACCAAAAAGCTCTAAGTTTGTATTCCTGGTCTTTGCTAAGATGAGTTTTAGCCAGCAGAGTGGAAAAATTGGAGAGATTTTGCTTCTGATTGCTAGAAATGTTTTTACAAATGCTAGATGAAGTTGAGCACAATTTAACTGCCATTATAGTTGAATGGGACATTTGAACCCACTGTCTAGAAATGAGCAGTGCCTGCTTGAACGAGGTATTGCAGACCACCTGCAATATCATTGCTCAGTTCAAAGAAACATTTTGCTCACTAAATCAAAAGGTGTTTTTCATAGCCTATAGCTTCAGTAAATAGAAGTGAAAACACAGTTTTATAAAAGAACACAAATATTTGAAGAAAAGGAAGTGAAATGAAGCTTTGTTTCAATCTTGTTCAGTCATTTTGCTTTGCTTTGCATATTAAGCAAATATTTCATCTGGACACTGAAGTATTCACTATTGCCACATAGACATATAAATGAAGAAGGGCCTGTTTGATTGAGAAAGAAGAGGAAAAAACAGCCATTTACACTGAATATGAGTTCAGAATGTTAGAAACTGTAGATCTACTTTGATTATCCAACCCACAGCTGCCTTGAGTTTCAAATAAATTTACCGATCTTGTTGATTAGCTCAGCTGACTAGATGGGACGATTTGCGTTTTGCTAACAATGTGGGTTCATTTCCCATACTGTCTGAGGGAGTTACCATGAAGGACTGTTCTTGTCAATGTCTCCCCTCACCTGAGGCGTGGTGATCCTTGAGATAAGCAACCACCAAGTTATCGTTCTCTAACAGGAGAGCAGCCCAGTGGAGTGGATTAGACAAAGGTGACTTTATCTTTTACATATCTGTATGTTGCTACTGTTATACGATATGTCACATATGTTTATAATTATTTTGGCATTAATTTTTCTTAGACATTCATTAGTTGGTGTGACACAATAAACTTGCAAGAGTTTGTGTTTAGTGGGAAAATTTGCTTCGTAACATGTATTCCATAGTCTGTTACTGTTGAAGACTCCTACCAGGAGGTCAGGAGTAAAGCAGCCCAGAATAGATCTTACATAAAGGTGCAGTTTTGTGATAAAATATTAAGCATTCTTCAAAAGGGAAAATACCTAATTAAGGATATTCTGTTTATAAAAATCTAAATGCATACATTTTGCATAATATCTACTGTTTCTTTATTGGCAGTTAATGTTAGATGTTACATCTGGGTTTGCTTTAATTCTTCCAACTGTTTTTTTTTAGGCTGATGCTATTACAGACGGAAACCTGGCATCATTGATAATATTTTGTTTTGGTTTTAATCAGATTATCTTTTACTGAGATAGAAGCAAGTGGTATTGCAGATTTTGTTTAAACAATGATACAGAAATTTAATTGAGCATAAGAAATAAAGATAGAATAAAATTAATCAATTAACAAATTCAAGTTTTAAATACTTCAAACAATAATCTCATTAGATGCAAAGCACTCAATTCTAAAAGAAATGAAATACAAGTCTCTAAAGCAGCATTCAACAGCAGACTTTGTACAGTACATACATAGAACATAACATCACAGTACAGGCCCTTGGGCCCTCGGTGTTGTGCTGACCTGTCATACCGATATGAAGCCCATCTAACCTACACTATTCCATGTACGTCCATATGCTTGTCCAGTTAACAAACCATCAGGTCAAATTTGAGTGTCATCTGTTGTTGTTACAGCTGTCTCCGGCTGTACCCTGCTGTTATTCCACCTCGTTCCGATAAAAATCGGAAGTTTTGAGAGTCTGTCTTGCCAGCCATCGCTCCACTTGTAATATCCGGCTCGCTCCTCACTCCGCATCTGACACTTGTACAGACAAAGGGACTCAGGTACCTTTTAAGATAACTGTGACTTTTAACTGGACATCTGGACTGGAACATCTGATTGATAATAAGCTTACACCCAAGTTTAAAACGAACTCTGCCTCAAGCCCTCTTCAGGGTTTTACTCCAACATTTCAGTCTGGGACTGTCACTAAGGTAGTCTAGTTTTATTTCGTTCTCCCCTTCTCTGGAGCACTGTTCTGTGCATACATTTCCAGTCAAGGTCTTCACAGAGCCGTCCTATTCAAAGTAAAACTGAAACAAGAAAATCTGAGCCATGTTAGTTTTCTTTGTGCTTAAAAAATCCTCCCCATCCACAAATTTCTAAAAGTAAACTTTTGATGTATATTTGCCCACTTTGCTGTGTAAAAGTCAGCCTCTCAATTTTCTAAAAGCAAATCACCGTAGCTACAGTAATACTTGTAAGTTAATTATTAACATCATGCACTCACACAGCCTGTTTATTACTAACTCAAAATTTAAAACCCAAACACAAAATGAAAGTGAAAAATTAAAAAGTATATATGACACTTGGGGAAGGAATGGTACTGCACCTAGTCATTTCCAGCATTTTATATTTATACCAAGCATTTCTGGATCAGGATTATGAGTTTAAAAAATGAGAACCAGCACAAATTGCTTAAAAATTAACTATGTTTGAATAGCTTCATCAGTTGGAGTAACCTGGATGATTGGTAGTGTTGGTGTGGTTGATGTATGTACACGGGCTTTGAAAAGGCAGTTAAGGTTACACCTAATAAACCTACAGGATTAAACGAGTAGGGCTGCATGGATGCAAGATTAGCTAAGGGGCAAACTGTGAACAGCTGGGGTTTTTTTAGTGAAGGAATTAATGTTCTCCAAGGAGCTATAATGAGTTGAAAGAGGTGTGATGTGTATACATTCTTTCTGTCTATGAAGAACGGGGTCCTATATATTCTAATACGTAGCCTCTGATGCATGCTAGTCTGTCACACTGAGAGCCTGAATATCTTGAATTGGCTGTCAGTGGAATTAGTTGCACACTCAGGATTGCTTAGAATTTAAGGGGCAATGCATCTCGTTTAAAATTTAAAACATGTTTGCAAATCAAATGTTCATCATCCAGCTGTTGCATTCTCTAATGCAGCGCTGTTGCCAATCAAAGTCTACTTGTCAACAGTTAGCAGTCTTCTGATATGTAGTATAAATGTTGTTATTATCTTTAAATTGCTTTATTCTTCTTGAGAATTGACCTGATGAGTGCAAGCTAAAAAGCTTCAATAAAATGTGTCTTTTTAAACAATGTTTAAGTTATTACCCTTTAAATAGGGCACGTTGATCATTTCAAATTCTTTGAACAATCTAAAGAAGTAGTTATTCTGAGTATTTACTACTTAAGTTACAGTTTCAAGCCTGTTGCCAAGTTTTATGGTTTTCACTTCTTCCTTAACTGTTCTGGTGTTGTACCTAAATATTTTTTAGTTGTTGTGCCGAGGCTTAACTCTCTAGTTTTTCCTTGACCTCGGTTTGCTTCTTTATCACATTTCAGAATTTTCTCAAATCATTTCACTATCTTGTTGCAGGAATTGTAGCTAACATTTTCAGTCTTTGTAAGAACATAGGAGGTAAGAGGAAGAGTAGGCCAATTGACCCATCAAATTGTTCCACTATTCAGAAAGATTTTGGCTTATCTAATTGTGGTCTTTGTTTAGTTTCACCTTATTTCTTTTAAGAACATATCGGTCCTACATGCTCCGTGATAGTCTCAGTGGAAATGTTATTAAAGAGTCTTCTCCAAGCTACTTGCTTTAGTAGCTCTTTCCTCTCAGCAGTCATAGATTTATTATTTTATAAAGACTAATTCTTTGTCACTTCATCTTCCACACCATACCAAATATGGAATGCTGTAACTTTCATTTCCTGTACAATATCTGGCTTGTTAATGAACACCATGCCAATATAGTCACTGCCTGCTATTGTTTTGGTTCATTGTGTGTAGCCTTATTTGTTTACTGACAATGATTTTAAACTTAATGCATTTTCAAAATTATTATTTTGATGATTTAAATCTCCTGACAAAATAACTTTTGCTTTAATTTTCCCTTTAGAGCAATCTCCAGCTTCTTTGCTGATTTGATAGTTTATAGCATAAATCACACATTAGCTTGGATGTTTGAAATATTAATAAAGAATAATTAGAGTAAAACTGTAATTAGTTATGTAAATTATAATTTAGTCCTTGATCGTTAAATCAGATGGGCTTTTATGACAATTGATCATTCCAGGAAAACATTATTGAGATTCGCTTTCAAGTTAAATTCCATCAGTTTCCACGTTAAGATATGAATCCATATCTTCGGCGCAGTAAGCTAGACCTCTGGATCATTAGCCCACTGACATTTCCCCTACACCTCCATCTACCCCAGCTTTTTTGCTGTATGTTTACAATGTTAAATTCATGCTAATACTGAACTGAAGTAAATATTGGGAGTTGCATTTTTGCAACCCGAAAAGATTGCCGTGAACCTTTTGGTGGAGCTAAGCTACCAAAATCATTACGTACATAAAATGACTGACACAGGCACTGAACCAATGCCAAACTTTCATAATTTAGAAGTTCATTAACAGGGTTTTAGACTACTGGAAGTAGTTGGTGGGGAGTGAAAAATAACAAAAACAAATTCTTACAGGATAAACCAAGAGGAGAACTCTCTTTCAGGAATTCACACAAAAGAAAGTAAATAATCGCCATTAATCTTCTGACATAAAATAGCTACAAGCACTTTAAATAAAGCAGGCATGTATACTTCAACTTTTAGAACCATTAGCCAGAATCTGACTGCCCATAATAAGCAATTTATAAAATAATATATTGCAGGCAGTTTAAACTCCATCATGAAACGCATAGGCAAAGTTTTTTTTAGTATTTCCAAATGTTTTGATAATTAAAAGGTATACTAAACAAATAATGCCTTGAACAATTAATGAGCTAAACATGAATGATTGCAAGAGTCTTTGAAATGCTGCAGTGCTCCAGAACTATTCAAAGCAAAACACTCCAATAGTTTCCCATGGACTGTGTTAGTGCTAATAGATTTTGACATACATACTTATAAATCATGGAAGTTTGGGCCTATGATTCTAAACCAGTCTATGATGAAAGGCTTTGCTGCCTTCTGACTCTTTGAAATTAATTTGGTTAGTTTCAACCTTTAGTAGTAATTTTTAAAGGAAAAAAATTAGTTAGATAGCACCTATCACAGTTGTGTGTTGTTACTATGAACATCATCGGCCGATGTAGTTCTCATGTTGATTTGGTTGAAGTTTTTCATCTTGCACTAATCAGGTAAGTTCTCAAAGAATACCAAACTAAAGGATAAAATACACTAATGCTGGAGGAAAGGAGAGTGCTGAATGGCTGGCAGTTGGTCTCTGATTGATAGAGGCATTGGCCTGAGAAAAGAGCCACAGAATAGCTGCCTCTTATTTTGTCATGGTAAAACAGGCACATCGTATGTAAAAATTTTTTGTCTGCAAAAGATAGGGCCATGTGCGTTAAAAAATTTTTGAAAGTGCTGGCAAAACTCTGAAATGGTTGGGTGGGCCATTTGGGATGGGTAACAAATGCTGGTCTTGTACATGATGTCCATAACCCATGAAAGAGTAAATAATGCTCTTTGTTAATGTTAGAAATGTTACTGAAATTCAGATACTGCTTAGTAGAACACTACAAACAGATTTAAGCAAGTGCAGAATCAATTGAACCTCTAGTTTGAATATTGTGTGGAGGTAGGTAAGAGGCAAGGTTGGTGCGAGGTCAGTTCCCATTTCTGGACAAGCATGAGGACTACAGGAAAGCTGCAAACTCACAAACAGGGCAGGAGTAAAACATATTCGAACCCTGAGAACAACTGGAAAGCCTGTCGGAACCTGGGAGTTCTCCCCCTCATCTATCGTTGAATAAACCTCAGAGTCTGAGAATGACATGGTGAATGCCAGAGCCTCAATGCCTTTACCATCAGAAGAAGGGAGAGAATGAATTTTCACTAAGATGCTCCTGGTGCAAGAAGCAGGTTATGGCCCAGTATACGCTGCTCATATCCAAGGCTGAGTCAGAGGATTTGGACCCTGTGCGAAAACTCCCCAGAACAGCCTACAAGATAAATAGCAGGCCTGTGTCCCTGGACTTAGAGGGAGAGGAATGTAAGTGATTGTAACGAGGTCAGCCAGGTGGGCCTTATTATAGACCTCATTTGGGGCTGCACAGTGGCTCAGTGGTTAGCACTGCAGCCTCACAGCGCTAGTGACCCGGGTTCGATTCCAGCCTTGGGCGACTATCTGTGTGGAGTTTGCACATTCTCCCCATGTCTGCGTGGGTTTCCTCCAGGTGCTCCGGTTTCCTCCCACGGTCCAAAGATGTGCAGATTAGGTGGATCGGCTATGCTAAATTGCCCGTAGTGTTCAGGGTGTGTAGGTTATAGGGGAGTGGGTCTGGGTGGGATGCTCCAAGGGGCGGTGTGGACTTGTTGGGCTAAAGGGCCTGTTTCCACACTGTAGGGAATCTAATCGAATCTAATCTAATCTACACAGTGATGTCAAACATTAGGTTGTTAGCTGTGCCAAATATCCACTGTATTAATATGACAACATAACGATGGACAGCAACAATAATCTAAATGCACAAAAGAAAAGAAAACATAAGAGTGTGTGATGTGTTAGTGGTGCAGCACTTAATAGTAATTTTCAAAGCATCACTGCAAAACAATCAAATTATAAGCTTATAGGAAGTGTTATCACCAAACTTGAACAAAGTATTTGCCTGCACATCTGTTATAGCAGCTGGAGATAAACCTTCTTAAATTTCCACCAGTATGAAGTTTAGACATAGCAACCTCAGACAAGATTTGATTTTAAAAACAGCAGTGGTGCGTGTCTTGTATTTCACAAATACCTAGAAGGTGATCAGAATTGAACCTGTGGAATGTGGAAGAAAGCTATGTAAGAAAATACCCTAATTATCCTTGTCTAATATACAAAAATCCAAACTGATATGTGATTTATGATATGAGCTGTGATGTCAGGAAGAAGAGGAAAATCAATTGCACTGAAGAGAATGTGACATCAGGGGACGTAAGCAATTCAAATAAAAATTGTGAAAATGCATGAAAATTAATATTATTGATGACCTCCCATCCTGATCTTCAAAGCCATCAGCATATTTTCGCCTCTTCCCATTAAAGTTTGGGCTTTTGCTTGGTCATAAGGCAGTCCGTTTAGCTGACATTCTGAACAGAATTACTCAATTGAGACCCTACCATAAGATTGGAATGACTTTTTCAAATTCAAGACTGCCACAGACCCTTGCCACCAGCTTGTTAATATCTGTTCTGATAAAGAGCCATCAGACCCGAAATCTTAACTCTGATTTTTTTTTTCTTCAGTTTAAAGTTTTGGCCAAGATCTGTAGCTTGGGTTATGGATGAGTTTGTGTTGGCTTGCTCGCCGAGCTGGCGTGTTTCCATTCGGATGTTTTGTCACCATGCTGGGTGACATCATCAGTGGAGCCACCGATGAAGCAATGTTATTCTCCTCCGCTCGGAATTTATACTGTCCGGTCCCCATATACAAACCCATACTGATCAAAACTGGAAATGACAGCACTCCCCATGATGGACCGGACAGTATAAGTTCCAAGTGGAGGGGAATAACCTCACTTCATCGGAGTCTCCACTGATGATGTCACCTAGCACGGTGATGAAATGTCTGAACAAAAACAAGTCAGCTCAGCAAGCAAGTCAACAAACTCACCCACAGCCCGAGCTACAGATCTTTGCCAAAACTTTAAACTGAGAATTGCTGCATAAATTTTGTTAAACCTGATTTGGTTATACTCCTATGGTGCGTTTTACCCACTTGTCTAAATTGAATTACCCAACTGCAATATGTACGGATGTAAATTAAGTTATATTTTCTCTTTGCAAATGCTGACTGACCTGCTGTGTCAGGTTTAGGTGCACGAATCTTCAATTATTTCTTACTCTACTACTGAGGTAGCAAGTATTTCAATAAAACTACATTTCTGGTTGTAAACCTGATGCCTTCAACGATCTTGCATACTTGTAAAGAGTTAGCCTTTTGAAAACATAATTTAAGCATCACCAAAATCTCTCAAAATTTACTTGTCAGTTGTGTACTCGAATTCACAATTGTTGTGTAGCAAAGCAGCGTTGATTGTCTGACTTCACCAACTGGATTGCTGAAAATAGACAGTCAGGGTGATCATCATTTAATCCTCCTATCCTTTGCGTTTTGGCCCAGATGAAGTCAGTATGGGTTGAGTAGACGCTTGTGCAGTAAAATACCCCTAGTGCTGCTTTTTGTCTTACTTGGTATTGTGTGGAACGCAATGAGATCAGGGCTTTAAATGCATTTTATTTGAGAGAATTAATGCTG
This sequence comes from Stegostoma tigrinum, assembly GCF_030684315.1. Classification (NCBI taxonomy): domain Eukaryota; kingdom Metazoa; phylum Chordata; class Chondrichthyes; order Orectolobiformes; family Stegostomatidae; genus Stegostoma; species Stegostoma tigrinum. Next base: position 13,672,765 of record NC_081358.1, read on the forward strand.
GAGATGAATTCATTTTTGTATAATTTGTAGAATCAACAATTTGTCATATTATTTTTCTTGCAGAAATCATCTAGAAAAGAATCTTCAGTTGTTAATGGATAGAGTGGATGAAATGAGCCAAGATATCATTAAATATAATACTTACATGAGGAATGTAACTAAACAGCAACAACAGAAACAGCAAGTAAGTTGAATCAAAGCTACAACTTCCTATATTGGCAGAGTTCGGAATGAAGAAATACCATCAACATGCTATCACTACAGGCTGTGGTAGACACAGACTTTACAGTTGCCCAATAATTATGTCATGGAGGTTATTCTTAACTGGGGGAAGTGAATCACACCCTTTGGATTTCATGTTTAAAAACCCTTAAAAAGAAAAACATCCTTTTTGTTAGCCTAGTATTTTTCTTTCCTCATTTTCTCTGTTTCATTTTGACACTGAGTGCTCTGTTGGCCTCCTCCTCTTCTCCCTCCGGGAAAGGTCAATTTTCCTTGTGGTGAGTCAGACCTTAAGTATTTGGCAACCATTTGAAAGTTGTCAGTGTTGATGCTGTGAATATAATTGCACCCTTAGATACCCATCTGTAAATTTTGTTCTTCTATAGTAACTTGAGATGAGCATAATGAAAATGTGCCATTAATCTTTTTGTGTAAAACAAGTTGTATATTGTTTGTTTAGAAACACAAACTTTTGTTTACTATCCCCCTAAAACCACTCTACTAAAAGTGTACTGATCAAGAAGCTGAATACTATGGATGCTGGGAATCTGAAATAAAAATAGAGAATACTGGAAATACTGAGGAGGGCGGACAACATCTGTAGAAAACACAGTTGATGTTTTAGGTTGATGACCTTTCATCAGAACTGGGAAAAGTTGGAGGTACAAGCTTTGAAGGAAATGGTGGGTGGGGCAAAGGCAAATTGAAGGCCTATGATTGGAAGGAAAACGAGTAATTGAGTGACAAAAGAGTTAGTTCCCTTGGGCCCTGCAAAACTGTAGCACTACAAGAAGGTAAAAGATTTGCCTACAGTAAGTGTGCTACTGGTTGAAGACAAAAGTAAACCAGGTCAAGCAGCAATTAATTCAATTTAATGTTCTGTTTGTTGCTCATAATTTGGTCTCTTCCGCACTTGGGAGATGACTTGCAAATTGGGTGGCTGCATTATGGAGCACCTCTCGTCGCCAAGCTCAATGACCCACAACTTCTAGTCATCCATTTATTTAGCTCTGTACTCCACCATCTCTGACTTCTTTGTCCTTGGCTTGGCGAATTGTTCCAACGACGCTCAATGTAGTTTTGAGAAACAGAATCTCATCTTTGAATTAGACAATTTATTGCCTTCTAGGCTCAACAATCAGGTCACCAATTTCAGATCGTAAAATTCTATTCCCACCCCCATTTTCTTTGCATATTTCAGTTTACCTTTTTTTAGCTTTCAGACAATATCAGCCGTTAACACATTTCTGGTTCTGTTCCTGTCTCATTACCATCCCTTTGGCCCTGTAAGATTCTGTCTTCTCCCCTATCGCAGACCTAACTTTCATCAGGCTCAAAGTTAAGATTACGAGGCTCAGGTCCACTGGGTTACATGGTAAAATGTACAACGTTGTATTGTAACACAAAGGCGTACTAATTGGTTTAACTGAGTCCTATTGTAGCTGTTGCTCTTCAGATTCGTTTGCTGTTTGAGAAATTAAATGCGTCTGGCTTGTCCTATCAAACATTTTCTTGGTTGACCTGTGGAAAAACTTGAATGGGCGATGTGCAGTTCATAAATATGCAGTTTAGATAATGAAAGGGAGGATCTATTGTTTGAGCTTCTGGCTTACCCTATTATATGGTTAGATGAGCATTCTTAAGAATAAGTTGTTTGGTTTATTTGTAGAGCTGACCATAGTGTAACATCTTACAAGGTATGGTAGTTTGTAACAAGAATACCTGTTGTTAGTAAAGAATAATTTATGCAACTAACCTACAAATATTTTTATGGAAGATGAAGATATTGATTAGGAGGATTCGATTAAGGCCTTATTTTAAGATTAAGACCACCTGAGAGACAGTGTTATCTAAAACAATTAAGTTTTCGGAAAAACTAACATTGAAATTGCTGGAAAAGCTCAGCAGATCTGGCAGTTCTGTGAAGAGAAATCAGAGTTAACTCTTCAGGTCCGGTGACACTTCCTCAGAACTGAAAAAACTTGATTTGGCAGCATAAATTCAACTTATGCTTTCTCTGCAGTACCTACACAGGCGTCAGCTGGAAAATTCCCAACGACAGAGCCGAGGAGAGGCACCATTGCCAGAAGAAGACCTGTCCAAGTTATTCAAACCTCCTCAGCCACCACCAAGGCTTGAAACACTCCTTGTTGCAGGTTAGAGATTTAGAGGCGAGAGTGCAGGAGAAAACTGAAAATTGAATGCTTCCAGGTTGAATGTAGTACAGTTTTGATCGCAAAGCTTTGTATGTTGCCCCAACCTTGCAGGGTTTGACACAAGATCTAGCCATGACACACACATTATCTGTGTTCACCTAGGTTATTAACTGAACTTGTTCTTTCTACTTTTATAAGAGCCCTCTCTGCTGAACCAATGTGATATTTTACCATCAGTTACAGGAATAAGTTTAAGTTAATGCCATTTGGTAGAGATTTTAGATTTGTTTTATTTTGTCATGGACTTGGGCCTGTTAAGATGCCTCCTGCCTGTTTATATTTTCAGTTTTTTTTCCAGGTTTATATTAGTGATTTAGGGCAAAATCATTTTCCAAGATGATATTCTCCGGTTCACAACACTGAAATTCAGCAGAATTTAGTTTTAGTTATAATTTTTCCAATATTTCCTCAAGTACTTCACACTTTTCTCACTCTTCTGTTGGACTTATTCCAACCTTATTATGTTCTGTTCAAATTTTTTTAAAAAGTACTTCTGCGTCAATAGTTTTGTCTCAAACGTCTTTGTGTACCCCTCCTTTATCAGCATTCCAGTTGAAATATAATGTTCGCTGAACCTGAGATTTTCTGTATATACCTGGATAATTACTCAAAACTACATCCAAAATTGATGCCAGTCTTGTTAGTTGGATAATGTTCTCTGAGTACATAAAATCTCTAGAAATTAAAGGGTTACCACCTCCATCTGCCATGCCATAATTAAAATTTGTATTTTGGGTTTTAATAAATAATTTGCTCGTGTGTCTTCTCTTGGCCAGTTCTCATCTTCCTTTGATCACAATCCATGCTGGGTTGTTGGGTCAAAATCCTGGAATTCCCCCTCTAGCAGTATTGTGGGTCTATCTACACAAATGGACTGCAGCGGTTCAAGAAACCTCCTCAAGGGAATCTAGGGAACGGCAGTAAATGCTGGCCCAACCAGTAATGTCCATATTCCATGAGTGAATTTAAAAAAAAACTAACTCAGCATTGATCAAGAGTTTAGCATGATTTCTTTCTCAGCAATATCTTTTAGCAAGTTGTTGCTACTTCACCTGCTATAATATACTAGTTCCTTTGGTTGTTCCTGTAATTTCCCAGTCAATGTTCTGGTTTAACCCATTTCTGTCATTCCTATTATTTTTCACAATTTTTTTTAACCCACTATATGTCAACTGCTGCACCACTGAATATTTCTGGAATGAGTTTTTATAATTTATTTTCTCCCCTCCTTATACTTACCTACTTCTTGTTTTTTATTTGTGCTCCTCTCCACTGCATTGTCACATGGCATTTGTGAGCATATTTCATTTGAGTCATGGGCATGCCCTTCATGTTAACCCCTTCACCCTCTCCCCAGATATGCCCAGATGTGCATGAAAGAATTGAGTTAGACTAGGCGGAAAGTAGCTAATTATACAACGGAAAACCGTTTCAGTTTAAATAATCATTCTGCCCGCTGTAATCAATTTTTAAGAAAAGACATTCTGCAAAAAATTCCCTAAATAACTGTTTAGCTGTAACTCTTGGTTATTTTCACTACTTTTGTATTGCACATGAATATAAAAGAGCTTTTTTCATGATGCAACCATTAGTTGTTTCCCGGAAAATAAAACAAATATTAAAAAATGGCCAAAGCAACCACATAGACGCATTGGCATTTCCCCCTAGACCTGTACAACTACTGCCAAAAGTGCTTCAAAAAATAGAGTGGCTTGGCTACTTTCCACTCTTTGGTACATTTGGAGCCTAAATTGGATCTCTGGGTAGTACCTCTATCAGTGATTATTTGCAAACTTGGAAGGCAAAAAAATTGTTTCAAATATGTCTGTCTTACAAGACCATCCTCGACATGAGTGGATTGGGATTACCGTGCAAGATTTTGGATCCTACTCAACAGAATTACTGCAGTCTAACTGAATAAATCTTTCTTGGGCGAAAACAGTGTTGATTTAAATTGGGTCCTGAGCTGCTAACTTGAGCTGAAATACTGCAGAATCCCTTGAAAACAGCCAGAAGCTTTATTTACCAATCTTTTGGCAATGTCTTTGCTGCCATTCAACAATTAGAAAAGTTAGACCAGCAAAGGTAACTGAACCTGGGAATGAGAGAGAAGTACAAATCCGTTTTCCTTAGTTTATATTCCAGAGTTTCTACACTATGCCACGTACATATCAGATGACTGGAAAATAACAGAACATAGCCTGTTTGGTACAGATTCTTAGACTTTGATATTAATGTTCTTCACAAATACTTCTAGAAATTTTCTGAATGGTCACATTACGAGATGCTGTTCACTTGCTTTGACACTGGTCACTTCAGGTAGATGTGATAGGTGCTGTGATTTTAGAAGGTGTCGTACAGTAATCTGTGATTATAGGATAGCTTCTGTGCATGTATTAAAACATGTATTAAAAATGTATACAAATTAAATATTGACAGCATTACATTAGCTGTGTCTGTGCGGTATGTGATGCTGTGAACTGTTGTGCTTTGAATTCTGTTTTAACCTTTCAGGCTACATTGTAAATTGCTGCTCCCTGACTCATTAATTTTAATGTTCTGTCTTTTTTTCCAACTCTTAACAGGACAAATCAACACCTACTGCCAGCAGATCAAGGAGTTTACGTCACAGAGCATGGGCAAATTATTCATGGCTGAAGCTCTTCAAGGCCACAACAGTTAAAATCTCAATTGGATGTCCTTTCGGTCAATATGGTTTTCAAATCCAATAAAATAGCATTCTTCTGAAAAGAAAAACAGAAGCTGATTGTTCCTATAAATTTTTCTGTTTAGCCCAGCTTGTATGAATTCAATGAAAATAAATATGAATTTGATGACTGTATGTTAGCCTTATATTTTTCTTCTAGCTTAATCACTTTGTCTGACTGTAAGAGCCAACACTTGAGAATATTGTGCTAGTCAATTAAATATTAACATCATCTTACAGGGTTCAGTGGTCTTAAAAGAAAATGCAGTTTGTCTATTATTCTCCCCCTTGCTCTTTTGTTAAATAATGATTCAGTACAGACCAGTTTCAGCCAGAAGCTAAAGACAAATTTAGTTGGAATGAGATTTAAAAAAGAAAATTACTTCCTCTGCCCTTTAGTTGTGCCTTAAACTCCTCACTAAGCCTTGCTGTTACCCAACTGAAAAGATGGCCAGACACCTTGCTGCCCATTCTGCTGTAAAATTGCTTTATGCCTTAATTATTATGGTTTACTAAATTTGTTTATGTGATGTGCAGTTTTTTGGCTGGACTAGCATTTGTTGCCCATCCCTAATTATCCTAAAGAATGTGGTGCTGAGCTACCACTATAAACCATAGCAGCCCTTGGGGTGTAGGGCTGTGCGCTGTGCTGTTAGGAAGGGAAGTCTAACGTTCTTGAGTAGACTTGTAGCTCAGGTTGTGGATGCTGTGGTTGGTTGGCTCGCTGAGCTGTTCGTTAGTTTGCAGACGTTTCATTACCCTGCTGGGTAACATCATCAGTGCAATCTCGGATGAAGCATTGTTATGTTTTCCTCCTTGTTATTTAAACTGTGGGGTCTGTTGGAGCTGATTGTCTCATTTTTAGTTTTTCTTTGCAGTAGTATATATAGTGTCTAATTCTATGTGTTTATAGATTGGCTTCTTGGTAGAGAATTAGACCTCAAGAAATTCCTGTACTTGTCTCTGTTTGGCTTGTCCGAGGATCCTGATGTTATTTCAATTGAACTGGTGGTTCTCCTTGTCTGTGTGTGTGGAGACAAGTGAGTATTGGTCGTGTCTTTTTGTTGTCAGTTGGTGTTCATGTATTCTCATAGTCAGTTTCCTTCCTGTCTGCCCAATGCAATGCCTGTACGCAGTCCTTGTGTGGAATCTTGTATATTACATTGGCTCTGTCCGTAGTGGGTAAGGGGCTTTTGGTTCTTGTTAGGAGTTGGCGTAGGTTTGTGTGCTACTCTGATGCCCAGTGGCAGTAGGAGTCTTGTAGTCAGTTCAGATACATTCTTGACGTACGAGGACGTGACAAGTTCAGTGTAGATTCTAGTGCGGCTAGGATCTATACTCTCAAATTGGCCTAGAAATGGGAAATCTACGGCAAACAACAGCGCTACACGTGAGCAATTTTACTTCCTACGCGAATCCCTCAGCAACCAGGTACTACCACGCAGTGTTAGATACAAACCTCCCATCAACAACCCACATGCACATAGAACAGCATGTTGAAATTACTGGACCTCTGCATCACAGCCCACAATACCCTTAATGGCCAGATCAATGGGGCACCCATGGGGGCACCCATCTCTGGACTAATAGCAGAAGCAGTGATGCAGAGACTTGAAAACATGGGCCTTCTGCAGATCCAACCCACACTGTGGATCCAATATGTGGGTTGACACTTTTGTTATCATCAAACTGACTAAATTAGAAGAAACACACCAACTTTTAAAGCACTCGGAGAGTGCCAATGTTAGAGTCAGAGATAAGTGTGGAGCTGGAGGAACACAGCAGGCCATGCAGCATCAGAGGAGCGAGAAAGCTGACATTTCGGGTTCAGGACCCTTCTCAGAAAACGGGTTTGAAAAAGAGTCCTGACCCAAAACGTCAGCTTTTCTGCCCTTCTGACGCTGCCTGGCCTGCTGTATACTTTCACCTTATAAACAACATTTTCACCGGCATCAAATTCACCAAAGAAGTAAAGAACAAACATCTGTCATTCCTGGATGTGATAGCAGAATGCAGGGCCAGTGGGGGATTTCTGACCAAGGTATATAGAAAGGCCACACACACAGATCCAGTCTTAAATTTCAAGAGTAGTCACCTTAACACCCACAAATGGAGTTGCGTAAAAACACTGTTCAAACAAGCCACAACATGCTGCGGCATTCCAGAACTACACCAATATGAAGAAGAAAGCCTCCACCACGTACTTAGAGACAATGGATTCCCCAACTGCAGGGACTGATGATGCCTCCCACACAAACAACAATGGGAAGATACAGATGCCCCAACACACTTGTCACGTTACTATATATCAAGATCGTATCTGAACTGGCCGCAAGACTTCTACGGCCACTGGGTACCAGAGTAGCACACAAACCTACATCAACTCTATGCCAACTGCTCACCTGAACCAAAGACCCCTTATCCACGATGGACAGAACCAATGGAATATACAAAATTCCATGCAAAGACTGCAACCAACATTACATTGGGCAGAGAGGAAGAAAAGGGTGGTACTTTGTTCTGGTTTTCATTTACTGATTTGCAGCACTCCGTGAGAAAGTCTTTACCTGTGACACAGGGGTAATTTTTTTTAAGTGATCTTCAGAACATTCAACACTTGAACGCACACTGGTGCATGAGGGCTCAGTCCCACTGGTTCACCCATGTGGAGTTGAAACTTTGTTTTAAACCTTTGACCTTGTGTAGATTTGTTTTGATCAACTTGTGGAGACATGTTATGACATCTGGTGCAAGTGGAACTTGAACCTGGGTCTCCTCATGCAAAGGCAGGGACGTAACTCTGCACCATAAGAGTCCCCTTGGCTTTGTGTAAGACTAATATCTCCCTCTCAGCACACTGACCTTGTCTGAATTTAGCTATTCCAATTGACCTATTCAGGCAAGCAATAATGCACCTCCAGCACACATGAGATTTGATCCCTGATGTTTTGTAGATTGGGACAGTAGAAGTGTACCACATGAGCTCCCTTGGCTTTGTATGTTCATCAACAAAGGGAAAAATACAAAATGTGTGTAGTTTGGGACATAATCTGCATGAAGTGGTTTGCTGTGGAGTAATTAGCCCCTTGTTCTTTTTGTAGTTAGAAGAGAACACAATCCTGTCTGTTTGAAGTTTCCTTGACACCTGTAGGCAGTATAGTCCATAAGTCCCACAGAAGTTCTATTTATATCTGCAGTCATTGTCTTTCGACATCCACTTAATTTAGATCTGCAGCCATTTTGGTTGTATCAAATCTATTTTTAAAAAAATTCTAAAATTAAGGGCTAAAAATAGCCACATTATTTTGGGGATAGTAGGAAAAGCAGATGCTGGAAAAACATAAGACTTCCTGCTCCTCTGATGCTGCTTGGCCTGCTGTGTTCATCCAGCTCTACACATTATTTTCGGGTTCCTTTCACTAATCAGTGCAACAGTAAGCTTTTTTCCCCCTCAAGTGCCTATCCGGTTTCCTTTTGCATTGTTTCTAATATCTCCATTTCCTTTACCCTTGTGGGCAGGTTTTCCAGTTCTCTTTACTACTTGCTAAGCTCAAAAAAAGCCTTCCTGCATTCCCTAATCTTTGCCAAAAAGTTTAAATCTTTGTCCTGTGCAGCTTGTGTCATCAGCTTGTGCGTCAGTTCCGTTCCCTTGTTTAAACTTGTCACAGGGTTATCGTCATGGGCAACTTTCCAAATATTGATTGGAAACATTTTAGTTGTAATAGTTTAGATGGAGCAGATTTAGTCCGGTGTGTTCAAAAAAGATTCCTGACACAGTATGTAGATAGACCAACACGAGAAGAGGTCACTTTGGATTTGGTGCTTGGCTATGAACCAGGCCAAGTGTTAGGTCTGTTGGTAGGAGAGCATTTTGGCGATAGTGATCATAACTCTGTTATTTTTACAATAGTCATGGAAAAGGATAGGTGCATACTGCAGGCTAAGGTTTGTAATTGGGGGAAGGGTAATTACAATTCAGTTAGGCAAGAACTGGGTAACAGAAAATGGGAACAGATGCTGTCAGGGAAGAGCACTATTGGAATGTGGAGATTGTTTAAGGAATGCATACTGCGTGTGCTTGATATGTTTCTGCCTAGCAGGCAGGGAAGATGTGGTCTCTTCCTTGGCTCTTGAGAGAGGTTGAACGACTGGTGAAGAGGAAGAAGAATGCTTATATAAGGTTTAGGAAACAGGGAATGGAAAAGGCTCCAGAGGGAGATAAGTTATCCAGGAAGGAGCTGAAGGGCTTAGGAGAGCTATAAGGGGGCATGAGAAAACCCTGGCAGATAGGATTAAGGAAAACTCCAAGGCTTTTTACACATGTGAGACATAAGAGAATGACCAGAGAAAGGGTAGGGCTGATCAAGGATTGTGAAGGGAATTTGTGCACAGAGCCTAAAGACATAGGAGAGGTCCTTAATGAACACTTTTCTTTGGTTTTCACAACTGAGAGAGACCCAGTTGTAGAGGAGGACAGTGTGAAACAGGCTGGTAGGCTAGAGGAGGAAGATGTACTAGGAATTTTGAGGAACTTGAAGATAGGTAAGTCCCCCGGGCCTGATGGGATTTATCCGAGGATTGTATGGGAAGCGAGGGAAGAGATCACAGGGCCTTTGGCAATGATCTTTTCGTCCCCACTGTCCATGGGTATAGTGCTGGAAGATTGGAGAGAGACAAACGTCATCCCCTTGTTCAAAAAAGGGAATAGGGATAACCCCAGAAATTATAGGCCAGTTAGTTTTATGTCATTGTTGAGCAAATTATTGAAAAGGGCTCTAAGAGATAGGATTTATGATCACTTGGAAAAGTACAGTTTGATTTGTGATAGCATGGATTTGTGAGGGGTAGATCATGCCTCACAAACCTTATAAATTCTTTGAAGAGGTGACCAAACACGTGGATGAAGGTAGAACAGTGGATGTGATATACATGGAATTAAGTCAGGCGTTTGATAAGGCTACCCATGGCAGACTCATGCAGAAGGTGAGGAGGCCTGGGACAGGGGGAAATGTGGCAGATTGGATTCAGAATTGGCTGACCCTTAGAAGACAAAGGGTGGTAGTGGACAGAAAATATTCAACATGGTGCTCAGTTACGAATAGTGTACCACAAGGATCTGTTCTGGGTTCTCATCTACTTGTGATATTTGTAAATGATTTGGATGAAGTAGTGGAAGGGTGGAATAGTGAGATCGTGGACAATACGAAAGTATTGTGTACAGTGCAGAGGGCTATTGTAGGTTACAAAGGGATATTGATAGAATGCAGAGCTGGGCTGAGAAGTGGCAGATGGAGTTTAACCCTGAAAAGAGTGAGGTGATTCATTTTGGAAGGACAAACTTGAAAGCAGAATATAGGGTGAATGGAAAGATTCTTGGCAGTGTGGAGGAGCAGAGGGATCTTGGGGTTCAAGTCCATAGTTCCCTGAAAGCTGCCACCTAGATGGATACATTTATTAAGAAGGCGTATGGTGTGTTAGCTTTCATTAATAGAGGGATTGAGTTCAAGAGCTGTGAAGTTATGCTCCAGCTATACAAAAGCCTGGTTTGGCCACATCTGGAGTTTTGTGTCCAGTTCTGGTTGCCTCATTACAGGAAAGATGCAGAAGTGTTGGAAAAGGTGCAGAGGAGATTTACCAGGATGTTGCCTGAAATGGAGTGAAGGTCTTACAAGGAAAGTTTGAGAGAGATAGAACTTTTCTCTTTAGAACGATGAAGGATGAGAGGTGGCTTGATAGAGGTACACAAAGTGAGCAGAGGTATAGATAGAGTGGACAGCCTGAGACTTTTTCCTAGGGTGGAGGTAGCTATTATGAGGGGGCGTGGTTTTAAAGTGAGCGGAGGTAGATATAAGGGAGACGTCAGAGGTAGGTTCTTTACTCGGAGAGTGATGGGGCGTGGAATGCATTGCCGGAGAGGGTAGTGGAGTCGGCCTCATTAGGGGCATTTAAGCAACTATTCGATAGGCATATGGATGATAGCATAAGGTAGGGGTGGAGGTTAGATAGATTAGGGTAAAAGTTCGGTGCAACATTGTGGGCTGAAGGGCCTCTACTGTGCTGTACTGTTTGATGTTCTATGTTCTATTATCTTGTACACCTCTATCAAAATATCCCCGCCCTCCTTTGCTTCAAACTGAAGAATTCCAGCTTTTAAACCTAACCTTGTAGCTGAAATCTCTTATCCACTTACCCTTTCTAATAAATTTCTTCTGTCATAAGCTTGTCTGATTCCTGAAATAGTATATGCCAAGGAGTGGATGCAATACTCTGTGGCCTAACCAGAGCTTCATAAATGCTCAGTGTAACTACCCCTGTTTCTGTACTCGTAGAGTCTAAAATCATATATGTTTTTGCTAGTTACTCTCAATATATCCTACCATTTTCAAAGATAATACAGATAAATCCTCAGGTTTCTTTATTCTTTCATACATTTCAGAACTATGCTATTGGGTTTATAATGGCTCGTCTTTCTCCTTCTTCTGAAGTTCATCATCTCTCACTTCTGAATCGCATTATTAAATCGCATCCTCCTCTTTGTTTGTGCATTCTTCAAACTTATCAAAGACCTGTTTAGAATTTTTAGCTTGAACTCCAGTATTTGGAGACAGGATGGTGTGATGATAATGTCACTGGACCAGTAAGCGAAGGGAACCAAATGCGCTGGGGATGGTGGTTCAAACCCCACAGTAGCTGGTGAAATCTAAAATCAATTAATAACATCTGGAATTGAAAGCTCATCTTGGTAATGGACTTATTGTTGATTAATGTCAACATCCATCTGATTCACTAATTTCCTTTTAGGAAGAAAATCTGCCATCCTTCGTAGTCTTGCCTACATTTAGCTCCAGATCCATAGTGATGTGGTTGAGTCTTAACTGCTTTCTGAAATGGCCCAGCAAGCCACTCAGTTCAAAGGCAATTAGAGATGAACAACAAATACTGACTTTGCTTTTGACAATCATGTCCTTTTGAAAGAATAAGGGATAAAATTCTAAATAATCAGTGATCATGACATTTGCCCTTGAGGAATGCCAGTGTCTTACTATTCTCCAGTCTGAAAAATAAGCACTTAGCTCAACTTGCTGTTTACTTGCAGGTTAATTTGTCTATTCTAGCTGATGGTAACCTTTTGTTCAATGAGCCTCAACTTTGTTAAATAGCATTTTATGTGGTGCTTCAAAATCCATTTAGACAATGCATCTATTGCATTTTATTTATCAACTCTCTCTGTTACTTCATATAAACATTCAATTAGATTAATTAGTCAAAAACAACTGTATTTTAGAAAAACAGACTGGCTCCTCTTAATTTACTTAGAAAATGGCTCTTGCAAACTTTTATTTTCCACCAGTTATGGTTTCTAATTTTATAATCACATCTGGCAGCCTTCCTGAGAAATTTGTAAGATTATAGCAAGACTTATACATTTGATGCTCCTGCTTCTCTTTACCGACTGAAACAGGTAGATTACCCACCCTTGAGCATAGCCAGCATTTCCGAAACGTCCTGTTGATCAATTTGCATCCTATCCATTAGTTGTATTGTGTCTTCTACTATAAATATTTAGCATTCTCCTTGTTAGTAAACCAGGAAACAAAGTAGCTATTGGCCCAGGCCTTCAACCTGGTGTCAAGGCCGAGTGCCCGTGAGGATTTCTGCAACCTGATCATTTTGTGACTTTTTTTTCAATCATGCTTTCAATCCCAGCTGACTTAGTGAATGGTCAGTGCAGCGATTTTCAAAGAATTTCATCTGATGTAGATAGAGACAGAGTTGGGGAAAGTCCCTACTTTTCACAACTGAAGCCAGAGTACTGGGCGAAGTTCTTAAAGGAGGAAGTCTGTCTGTCGGCCAGCGTGACAGGTGAGTGAATAGGTGGTCAAGTCAGTTGAGATAGTAGAGTGCTTAGGTCATCTTGGAGGCTTGAATGGGGAGGTCTCTTGTATTCTTTGGTTAATACTGGGTAGTTACTGAATCAGATCAGGAGCCACATTTTTGCTGCCCATTTTGGGACTGTAGATTTGAAACATTTTTGTCTGTGGAGATCTCACAATGGAGTGGAGGTAGGAGGAAGCAGATGCTATTTGGAATCAGGCACACATCCCCCAAGAAATAGTTTGGAAACAGCCAAAAGGGTCTTAAAAAGTAGTACAGCCTAAAACAGCCTTCATCACTCACCTGCTTCTCATGCCTCATCCATGCCATCTCCACCTACTTGTGCCCGAGGCCTCTGTAGCTTTCACTACCAACCTATGCCCATTACCTTCTCCTCTTGACACCCCTTTATGCCAACCTATCTTCTTATAATCACTACCAACGCTCCTTATATTCTCTGTCCTTGGTTACCCCAGAGAAGGTGGTGGTGAGCTGGTTTCTGAAGCTGCTGCAGTTCACATGCCGTAGGCAGACCCACAAGGGAATTCTAGGATGTTGACCCAGAGAAGCCAGGAATGACGTCATATTTCCAAATCAGGATGGTGGATGGATTTGAGTGGAACTTGATGGTGATGTTCCCACGTATCTGCTGTCATTGACCCCCTAGATGGTAGTGGTCAGGTATTTGAAAGATACTGTCTAAGGACCATTAGTGAGCTCCACGGTGCACTTTGTAGATATTCACACTGCAGCTACTAAATGTCAGTGGTGGAGGAAGTGGATATGGGCTACTTTCTCTTGATGTCAAGCCTCTTGAGTGTTGAAGCTTCACTCATCCATGCCACCTCATGCCCTCCGCCTACTTGTGCCCAAGGCTTCCCATACTTTCACTACCAACCTATGCCTGTTACCTTCTCTTGACACCCCTTTATGCCAACCTATCTTCTTATCGTCACTACCATGGCTCCTTATATTCTCTGTCCCCGGTTACCCCAGAGAAGGTGGTGGTGAGTCATAAATCATAAATCTGACTTGTGCTTTGTGGGTGGTGGGCAGGCTTTGGGGAGTTACATACTGCAGAATTCCTGGCCACTTTATATTATGACTAGTCTAGTTGATTTTCTGGTCTGGATGTTGCTAGTGCAGGATTCACTGAGGTTAACACCATTGAATGTCAAGGGGCAGTGGTTAGATTGTCTCTTTTTGAAGATGATCATTGCCTGGTTTTTGTGCGGTGTGAATGTTGCTTGCCACTTTTGAGCCCAAACCTGGATATTATCGAGGTTTTGCTGTACATATAATAAATACTGCTTTGAAGTCAAAGTCTGAAGATAGTTCCTGACTGTCTGCTCCTCAACCAGTCTCCTAGTGTAACATCACACCATACTGTAAAGAATGACAGCCCCGACTGTGAAATTTTTTCTAGTAGGTGAATTCTCCCAGTTCCATTCTCATTCTTGTGAGCCATTTTTTCAGGTTATAAGGAATTTGAGTAACAGCAGCGGATCCTGAGCTTTTCTGATTTTCTAAAGTGCTTCATGTTAAAGACATATTGAAAGTAGTTTCTACTCTATGTGCTGCCTTTTTGAGAGACTTGCATATTGCATCTGTACATTTGTGAACCATAAACTGAAGAATAAAAGTAGACTTCACACTGTTTAGAGGCAATCATCATTCCCATGATAATACTCAGATGGTACGACTAAAGATTGAAGTGCTGCTTTCTGATAATGTATTCTCTTTCTTTCACCAAATTTTTCTGGTGCAAGTTTTTTTTTGACATCCAACGCCCATTTAAAATACCTTTTCATCTCTCACTGAAGTGCAAGTCTTTCGCAGTATCTTGAATCCACTGTTTAATTGGCCTTATGTAAAACAAAGCTTCTTCAGTCTTTAATCTTATCAGAGGATCTTAATTTTGGTTTACAATAATTAATGCAAGACTTCTTTATACCTATGGCTAGCATAGACTGAAGATATTGTGTTGAAAAATTACCCCCCCCCGGCCAGTTCTGTATTTAAGTACCTTCTACTGTTGTAGTTTCTCTGTTAATATGTTTTAATTTACTTTAAGAATTACAGAAATTATTTATCTACTTTTTTTGTAAAATAAATAAAGTTGGCTGTGTTAAATTCAACAAATGCACAAGCTTAATAATTATTTCATCATTATAGAAGTTTTAACGCAACCCAAGTCCAGAAGACTAGAATCAATAAATTGTACTGCTGGAATTTGCTCACTTCAGGTGGTCATTGTATGAAAATCTCCCATGCACCATTATGGTTTTCTGAAATCCTGACCACTCCTTCATGTTAGTCTAAATGGGTGATGTTTCTGTTATATGGTCATCAGAAAGGTATTTCTGCTTAACCTTTTGTATCCTGTGTTCCAAAGCTCAGGAGACCTCAAGTTCTAATAAAATCTTTTGGTTTTTATCTAATAAAATCATGTGATTTTAGTAGTTTAACATAAGTTACGTTTTGTTCCTGACTTATTGTCTCAACAATGATTTGGAACCACAAAAGATGCCATAAGTCGCCTCATACCAACTGTTTATATGCCATGCTCCCATTAACAAATTTACCACAAAAAATGTTACCCCTCAACTAAGTAACTTGATGACAGTTAAATAAAAACAGGTATCTGGTGCAATAAAAACTGACATATTTTCATTTCGATTAGAGTTGAAACAACAATAATCACTGCAATAAATTCCTAAAACAATTACATTAATAAAAGCATGGATTATTTCTTGTCACGTTATATCTGTCTCAAAAACACCTAGTTCATATTCAGTGATGTTTATCATCCTTTTACCCTTAAACCTACATGTCTTTGTCTTTATCATCTTTATGGCTAACAATAAAAACACTTAGAAAGTAAAATTGCACACATTTCATTAACATTATAAACTGATGGCGAATATTAGCCATTGCTTCTGAGAGATCCCCTCATGACAAACTGTTTCATCTTTGATCTAGTGAATTTAGATGGCACTGACTCTGAACTTTTCAGAGGCTCAGTTGTTGGAATTGTTGTGTTGCTGAGCAATGCAGTCCAAGGTGTTATTCCCAGCGTGCTGAACTCATCGATCTCAGGGACTGCTGTTAGCTTCTGACCATTGGTCTTTTGGTCTGTCAAGTGAGGACTGGATCAGATTTGTCTTGATGATCTCCATAGTCAAGTAGGTTGCTGAAGCTCACTGATCAGGCTAACACATTAGGAATGACTAGTTGGGGACAGTGTTAATGTTGACCAATGACTATGGAACCATAACCAGCTGAAAACAATGACTTCAGAAGCAGAGGAGTGTAGGAAATTCTTATTTCATGTCAGCTATCTGCATTTTACATTTGTATAGCATGCCTTAATAAAGTGTGCATTAAAAGGATTGAACACAAGAAGATAACAAGCAGGAAATGAAAATAAAAATAGTTTGGAAAAGGGAGATTGAAAGCATGGTTGAAAACTGCACAGATCATTAGCACGTACACAATGAATTAAAATGGACCAAAATTGGATGCTGACGTCAATAGAGCTGAGCACGTGGAGATAACCTTACGTTAAATCCATAAGATGGACGTACTTTTCTCACAGTTTGAAACTAACAACTTCCACTTGTCCTTCATTAGTTTATTAAAATCCTCAAAATAGCCTTCACTTACAGTTATTAATCTTTGTTCCTCCACTTTTCCAGTCCAAACTTTTCTGGCTGGGATTTTCTGAATAGGTTGAGAATGGTACGCTGGCAGGTACAGAAACAGAAAAGCTGGACAGACTTTGCAGTTGGCTGTACCGAGGGCGTTTCCTGCTGACCTTGAAGAAATCAGCTTTGAAAGCTGGGGTGATCCCTGTGACTCAGTTGTCTTCTTTTCTGAATGGCAGTTTTTAATCTGACTCCCAGGTCAAAAGAATGTTACCCATGCATTGACGTTAGCAAGCAGGTAAGAAGCCAATCACTCTGGGGTACCTCCATGGAACAAAGCAAGATGTGAAATGACTTCATATCGTTCACTTTACACTTTCAGATGGCAAAATAAATGATGAGCTTAACACGAGCTGAAATGAAGATAATTTTTCTTGCTATTATGTTCCACAGATATAAATTTAATTTTATCAGGTCCAGTGAGGCTATTTAACAGTATTATGAAGTTAGTATATTGTTAGAAAGCTCAGTTATATTTAATGTTACATTTTCAAGGGTTTTTGCAACACAACTAACAATGTAGGAGTATTCTCAACAATTTGATTGCTTTCCCCTGATTGCCTCAACAGTGTATTTTCTGGAGAAGTGTAAATCATAAACAGGAGCTCCTAGATTTCTGTGTTGTTCTGTCGTCCCATGCATGTGCATTTTCCTGTAGTTCCTGTCAGTGGGGTGACAATTGTGAGCACAGGTAGTTTTGCCGTTATCACTCTTACTTGTTTCCATAGCTTATTTTTGACTATTTTCTCTTTTTCAGTTGCTGTAGAGTACTGCTTGATTTTCTTTTCTCCTTTCTTTTCCTTTCTACAGATATTGTTCTATTCGATATACCCCTGCACAATACTGACCTCCGTTCCTGTGAGAATGGTCCAAGTTTGGACTTAATAGAGAACTCTCGACATATAAAAATCATGGAATGTTAAATTATCAATTTAATCATCATTGACCTCTGGTGTGATTCATTAGTCTCTTAAGGGAATTTCATGAATAGATACTCTGATTGTCAAAGGTTCAGAGTGAAAATTGAGATTTTATACCTCCCTTCACCTTATTTTTCAACTCTGACAGCTGCCATCAGCCATGGCAGCCTTCCATTTCTTAAGGCAATGTTTCATGTAGTGTTGGTCAACTCAATTCTGTGTTAAGCATTTCCTCGTGGGCCCTCAGCCAGCAGAGTATTTCATTTAAACTCATTTCTTCCAATGTTCTTCAAACAATCAACCTCCAGAGGTCCCCACTATCTCCCAGTTTTCAATGTCAATGTCTACCATCTCATCTCACTTGCAGATTTCCCTGTAGCACAGGAATGGTGGCCCAGGAGGTCATGACCTAGTGGCCATTTCACCATGCAGAGGTTTTAGGAGATATGGCCATCTTCGTTCTGATCGACATGACCAAATCAGTGTCAACATTTTTGGCTTAGTCATAAGTGTATCTTTCTAGAATCTGTATGTTCTAGGGCACCTCTTTGGTGACCTGACCTGTCAGGAGATGTTGAGGACACTTTCGAGACAGGAAAGGTGCTATCAATAGCAGGAGTAGTTATCAACTTTTACTGCAAGGGGAATAGAACATACCTGTTCAGACGTGTTATTATACAGCTCTGAAACTGATAGGACTTGAACCCTGGGCCTCCTGGCTGAGAGTGCGTCTGCTTTATTTATTTTATTCCTTGGTTCTGAGCAAGGGCCACCAGACCTGAGACATTAACTCTGTTTCCTCTTCCACAGATGCTGCCAGACTTGCTGATCTTTTCCAGCAACTTTGTTTTTGTTCCTGATTTACAGCATCTGCAGTTATTTTGGGTTTTTTTTTACTTTATTCTTTGTTGTTGATCAATTTGAAATATTCAACTTGCTACAGCTCAGAATTGAACCCAGGTTAACCTCTCGGAGGGGAGCTATGCTCATGACTATTCCGTCGTTGCAGTCTGAATCTGCTTTATGATTTTTTTTAAAACCAATTTTGCTAATCAACCTGTTCAGCAATACTATTATACATCTCTGGAGCAGGTGGGACTTAAACCTGGACCTCTTCGTGTAAGGATTGGGAAAATACCACTGCGCCACAAGAGGGCCCCTAGCACCTGTAATGGAGGTAAGGGCACTACCACTGCACCATTTTAATTTTTTTTCCCCATTGAGTTTTATTTTTTTCCCACAAATCACCTGTGGCTTTTGTACAGTGAGGCAGAAAAATGAAGAAACCATTGTGAACATAGTTTATTATTTTATCTTTCTCCATCACCAGGAAAGCACCTGTGTGGCCAACTTATAAGCAAAGCCTGTTAAAGGGCAAAGCTGGCATCACAATGCTGACAGCACTCAGGTTTGAGCCACCCTCCGAAGAGCATCCTACCCAAACCCAGCCCCCTACCCTAGCCCCGTATTTCCAATGGCTAATCCATCTAGCTTAAACATCCCCAGACACTGCAGGCAATTTAACTTGGCTAATCCACCTAACCTGCGCATCTTTGGATCACTGGGGGAAACCATGCAGACACGTGGAGAATAGACAGTCATAGAGTCATGCAGCTTAGAAACAGACACCTTGGTCCAACCCATCCACGCTGACTAAGTTTCTAAAATGAAACTAGTCCAATTTGCCTGCGTTTGGCCCATATCCCCCTAAACCTTTCCAATTCATGTATCTATCTCAATGTCTTTTAAATGTTGTGGCTGTACCTGAAACTATGTCTTCTCTGGCAGTTCATTCCACATATTGAGTATAAGAAAGTTGTTTGTCAGATTCCTTTTAAAATGTTTTCCTCTCACCTTAAAAACATATCCCTAGTTTTGAACTCTCCCAGAAAACCTTTGCTATTCATCTTATCTAAGCCCCTCATGATTTTATGAACCTCTGTAAGGTCACCCCTCAACCTCCTATGCTCTAGTGAAAAAGTTCTAGTTTTTACAAGCTGTTTTCATAGCTCAAACCCTCCAGTCCCAGCAATATCCTAGCGAATCTTTTCTGACATCCTCCAATTTAATAATATTGTTCCTATAGCATGGCGACCAGAACCATGCACATTAATCCAAGATTAGCCTCCCCAACGTCTTGGAAAACCTCAAATTGATGTGCCAACTCCTGAACTCAAATGATCTGAGCAAAGAAGGCAAGCGTGGCAAATGCCTTCTTTACTACCCAGTCTGCCAACTTTCAAAGAACTGTACACCTGAACCCTTTGGTTGCCTAAGGCTGGAATCAAACCTGAGTCCCTAGCACTATTAGGGAGCAATCCCAACCACTGAGCCACTGTGCTGCCCATGTCTAATCAAGAGACCAGTTAATATGTGTAATTGATCTTTAATTATTAATTCAAATGACAGGTGAGCTACAGATTTTGACACGTAGCCACTTTTTGGGGGTGAGTCCTAGTAACTGGTTTGGTGATAGGCCTGACCTGTTCTATTTGGCCCTCTTCTCTGCCTCTGCTGGTAACAAATTGAGCCACATAAAGTCTAGCCAACCTAATTTAATTACAGATTTATGCTTGATTGTTCTTTGTTATTTTCTTCAACGATTGTAAACCTGAAGATGTTATGATCATTCTTCCCCAGCACTGTTATATTTCTTATTGACCTGGAAGCAAGCAGATTAAGAAACTGGCCTGTACATGTTTCAGAAAATCCTCCCTGTGTTTGCTTTTATACCGTTACAATACTAATGTGTGTCTACTAATATATACTAATACTACAATATATTAATAATTTGTCCCTCATTATCAATTTTATGTACTGCTCTATAACTACATACATCTTTTTATAATTTACCTGCAGTTTTGATTTATTTTCTTCCTATTATTTGGCATCCTATAGTACACAACTGGTAAAGTAATAGCTTTTCTATTATTACTTAATTCTGTTCAAGTGGATTCATGTCTTTGGCTTTTCAACTATCTCATCTCCCTCCCATGTTATAATAGCTTCTTGTCATCCCTTCTTTTTCTTTCCTACCCCTAACTTTTCTGTATGCCTTGCAGCCATCAATGTTAAATTTACCATTCTCTCTGTCCCTGATCCAGATAGTTATTAATGCCACTCTATCATAAACCTATGTAGAAACTAGTGCCTGCAGCTTACTAACCTTATTTACCAGATGACATACATTGAATGCCCATGCAGCCCAAATCTGTCATGGACCACCTTCCATTTGCCTACTGTCTGATGCCTTCTGTTTCTGAATTATTTGGTGATATTCATCTGTTGCAAGCCGTTGTGTCTGAATTCTAATGTTTCATCTCAAGCTCAGCTCCACTGCCAGACTCAATGAAATCCTTACTGTCAGCACTAGTTTTATCCACATAACCTGTACCTTGTGGCAAATGTCATTATTTCAAAATGCCTAGTCTTGCTTAAGGCTTGTTAATTCTGAATTTACAATTCAAGTTAAACGGCTTGCTTGCAGGTATATAACTGGTGCCTCAGCATTTAAAAATTTAGATCATGTTTGAACTCAAACAAAGACATCTACATAAAATGAGAATTCAGGCTTTTACCGTGACTTGCAATTCACTGATCTATCAGACATTTGGCAGCATTACACTATCCATTCCCCTACACTCTCGCAGCCCTCCGTAGCCTAAAAGACAGACTAGCATAATTATAGATTGCTCATTGAAAGCCACAACAATGATTTGATTTACTCTGTGAAGTATTGTCCATAAAGCAGGCATTCCAATCTCATTTTTAATAAAAAAAACTTAAAATTTTCACCCTTTCCTAACTGATTGTTTCTGCCCGGATCCACAGGGACCAAGCTGTCCTGCCTCAACTCTGCCAGAAGGCCATTCTTACTGTGTGAGATGAAACCAGGCAATGAATAGCCTGACAACGAGTTTTGGCCTGAAATGTTGACTTTCCTGCTCCACTTTTCCAGCTCTACATTTATTGACAATGAATGTGAAGAACTGTTTGAAATATCAGAAGTGAACCTGCTCCTCATGTCACAGAGAAGAATAGAATCCCTACAGTGTGGAAACAGACCCTTCGGGCCAACAAGTCCACACCAACCCTTGGAGCATCCCACCCAGACCCATTCCCCCTTTATCCCACACACCCCTGAACACAACGGGTAATTTAGCATGGTCAATCCACCTAGACTGAACCTCTTTGGCCTGTAGGACGAAACCCGCACAGACACTGGGAGAATGTGCAAACTCCACAAAGATGGTCACCCGAGGCTGGAATCGAACCCGGGTCTCTGGTGCTGTGAGGCTGCAGTGCTAACCACTGAGCCACCATGCTGTAACAATCAGGACCAGGAAACCTGTCATAATGTTGCATCCTTTATTTACCAATGTTACTAAGCGTACCTATCACTCAAGCCGAGTTCAACTAGCACAATGCAATTCAACTAAAGATGAAGTTTTCTTAGAGTACCTGCATCTGCCACTTTCTCTAACAGTTCATTCCACATATGAGCCATGCTCTGTGTAGAAACAAAAAGTTGCAATTATCTTTTTCAAATCTTTCTCCTCTCACCTTAAAAATACGCCATCTAGTTCTGAACATGCTCAGCCTAGGGAAAAGACCCTTGTCATTCACCTCATCATTGCCCCTCATGGTTTTATAAACCTCTATAAGGTTACTCCTCAACCTTCTATGCTCCAGTGAATAAAGTTCCAGTCTTTTCAATATATTTTTAGATCTCAACCCCTCCAGTCTCAGCAACATCCTAGTAAATCTTCTTTGAACCCTCTCCAGTTTAATAATATGCTTCCTGTAACAGGGCAACCAGAACTGCACACACTATTCCCCCCAGAAGAGGCCTCACCAACATCCTGTAAAACCTCAACATGACATCCTAGCTCCTACATTCAAAAGTCTGAGCAATGAGGGTAAGCATGTTAAATGTCTTCTTAACCACCCTGTCTACCTGTGACACAAATTTCAAAGAATTGTGTACCTAAACCCCTAGGTGTCTCTGAGATAGCAAGATGCTCGAGTTAGAATCATTATTGTGTGGAGCTGGAAGAACACAGCAGGTCAAGCAGCGTCAGAGGAGCAGAAAAGTCAACATTTCACATTTATACACTTCGTCAAGATGGGTGTCAGGCGGGCACCTGTCTTGATGAGGTGTGTAAACCTGAAATGTTGACTTTTCTGCTCCTCTGATGCTGCTTGACCTGCTGTGTTCTTCTAGCTCCACACTATATTGACCCTAGGGCTCCCTGTTCTACAGCACTAGCTAGGGCCCTTTCATAAATGGTATAAGGCCTGCCCTTGTTTGCGAAACCAAAATGCAATACCTCACATCTATCCAAATTAAACTCCATCTGACACTCCTCAGCCCATTGACCCAGTTGGTCAAGATCTCTTCGTAATCTTAGTTAACCTTGTTTACTGTCTGCTATACCACCAATTTTGGTGTCATCTGCACACTTACTAACTATCCCCCCTTTACTGTCATCCAAATCATTTGTGTATTTGACAAACAAAAGTGGACCCAGCACCAATCCCTGTAGATAACTGCTGGTGACAAGTCTCCAGTCCAAAAAAAACATGGAAATTAATATTTATTTATCTTAATATTTATCAATTCAAATTATTGAGCTCTTTTCACATTCCATTTTTCTTATGTGCTTTCATCATTGATTATTAAGTTGATAGTCTCATGTTTAGGTAATTTAGTAAAACATATGTGTTATTAATTCTTTGCACATAGCCAGTCACTTGTAGAAAAACAAATCCTGGTTCAAGATGTACATGCTTATTAAACTAGATCTTTTCGCCATTCATTTGTAGACTTTAAGAGATCATTATGAATCACTGTGGTCTGCCTATTATTAAAAATAATTCATACTTTTAAGTTTCGTGTAACCACACAGGTATTTTCATGTTCTGCATATCTCATTAGAAAGCTTTGCAGTGTATTTAACAAGTCAGCCGTTAAAGATGCTCACAAAACAGCTATTGGAGCAGTTTGCACAGCTTCATAAAATATAACCACAGTAAAAACAAGTATATTTTGACAAAATAGATAGCTACACCTCTATTTAGACAGGACAAGAGAGACTCCAGGGAAATGTATGTCTAAAATAATGAAACTTATTGATTTATCCTTGGGTGTTAATATTTATCAGTCCAAACTTTTCACATTCAATAAATGCTTACCTCCTTTCATCTTTGATTGTCAAGTTGATAGACTCATGTTTAGATAGTTTAACGAAACATATATGTTACTAACTCTTTGTATATAGTCAATTACTTGTATAAAGCTAAATTCTTGTTCAGGATGTACATGCTTATTAAATTAGATCCGTTTGCCATTCATTTGTAGAGTTTCAGGGATCATTATGATTCACTGTGGTCTTCCTATTATTAAAAATAATCATACTACTAAGTCTCTCGTAACCACAGGTATTTTCATTTAGATACTGTACACATGAACAAGTATGGTCTGGTTCAATTAATGAAGGATTTTAATATCAGTCATAAATATGTCATTACCAATATTTTTAGTTTTCAAAAAGAACTAAAGATGACTGCCTCGGGGCTCTGTGCAGGAAGGGGAAGATCATATGGTTCCGCCTCATTGTCTCATAAAGGGTATGTCTATGACTGTTCCATGATGATTAGAATTTATTTTCATTTGTACAATGTTGACTGTTGTACCTAAAGGCAAATAACCATACTTCACCAATTCTGTTATCCCTTACCTAGAGTTGTACGTTTAAGTATAGGAAAGGAAGCCTTTTGAAGGAGGAAAAATATGTTCAGTAAACAAGATACTTCCAGAGATCCCAAAGGTCTTTAATTTGTGAGTTCTGAAAATTAGATCCAGAGTCTCAAAAAGCAAACATTTTTTAACAGATGTTTGCTGCTTTAGAAATTTTTGAATAGTTAAATAATGATCAGAAACAGGGACCAATTATGTTTTTCCAATTGTATAGAAAATATTTTTATTGTATATAATTAGCCATGCCCAGCTTACAATGTAAAACTTTTTGAAGTTTTACTTGATCTGCTTAGAAAATACATCTCTCCAGATTGTATTTGCTAGTTTTTACAGCTTAACAGAATTAATATTTAAATACTACGCACTTAAAAAGTTGATGAATGTACCTCAGAACAGAATATAGCCTGTGGCTATGATTGATATTAACATCCTCCATCAATGGTTCTCTGGACCAGATTATACTTGTTTTCTTGGGTAATCTACAGTAAATAAGTTCCTGTGGTTATAACAGACATGAAAGTAAGATCCCATTATCAATAGGAAGTATGTAGAGAACCATTTAAAACACATTACAGTTTAACTGTAGCACATTTTTAAAAACAGATAAAATATGCTGGAATTTCCAATTAATCACAAGTTCATTAACCCTTATCAGAAACATTATATAAATGCAGAAGTTAAAATCAATTTTATTACTCAAATTCCACTGGTTCTCTCATAGGGCTTCTAAAAGGTAGTAACATACTGTCGACACAAAATGAGAGAGTTCTTTATTAAATATATTTGCTGCATTTCTTTCAAAGCTAAGGCTGAACAATGTGCCAGTGTAGTAGACAATTCTTCTTTTTGCTTCAAAGTGCAACTTGTCTGAGAAAAGGCAACCCCACTCCTTCCTCCCAAATCCCCCAGCCCCATCCCACCCCCCATTAGGTTGTTTCGACCACCAGTATGAATTCACCAAGAACTGCAGCACAGTCAGCTGTGAAGAAGCACTTCATGGATTTCTTGTTATTGACCCCTAAATCCTATGGCATTAAGTCAAATTTGTCCATCTGTTGATTACCAATCATTTCCTCACTCAGCTGCTGGATGGGTATTTCCCCAGGACAACACTTGGAAAAATCACCAGCAACAGTACAAGTGGCTTGGTAGCCACACTGCTGTTTGACTTGATGGAGTCATGAAAGACTGCCAAGCTGGGCTCGTGCTGGTGGTGAGATACAACTGAATGGCTAGATAGGTTTCTCCTGAGGACAGTTAAGCCATATTTGTGCGGATCCAGAATTGTATGTAGATCAGACTTGTTACAGATGGTTGATTTCCTTCTCTGAATAACTTCAGTGAACGAGAAAGGTTTGTTTCAATCAGTGTGGTTTCACGTTCATCAGCACTGAGACAAGCTCTTGTTCTAAACTTATCAATTAATTGAAATAAAATTCCGGCAACTGCTAAGTGGGATTTCAATATATGTGTCTTGAGATTTAATCCAGGCCTATGGAACACTCGTTCAATACCATTAATGTTGTGCTAGTTAGGGGACTGGTAATAATTGTTGAATTTATGTTTTGATCCCAGCTAATGGTACAACTGGACAGGTTAGATCCCAGAAAGAATGGGAAAGAAAGGCTTAAAAATTTTAGTTAGTTATGGTCATTTACAGAAACATAATCAAAAACAAAGAAATCCAAGATAATAAAGTGTGGAGCTGGATGAGCACAGCAGGCCAAGCAGCATCTCAGGAGCACAAAAGCTGACTTTTCGGGCCTAGACCCTTCATCAGAGAGGGGGATGGGGTGAGGGTTCTGGAATAAATAGGGAGAGAGGGGGAGGCGGACTGAAGATGGAGAGAAAAGAAGATAGGTGGAGAGGAGAATATAGGTGGGGAGGTAGGGAGGGGATAGGTCAGCCCAGGGAAGACGGACAGGTCAAGGAGGTGGGGTGAGGTTAGTAAGTAGGAGATGGAGGTGCGGCTTGGGGTGGGAGGAAGGGACGGGTGAGAGGAAGAACAGGTTAGGGAGACAGAGACAGGCTGGGCTGGTTTTGGGATGCAGTGGGGGGGAGGGGTAGGGTGGGCTGGTTGTGTGATGCAGTGGGGGGAGGGTACGAACTGGGCTGGTTTTGGGATGCGGTGGGGGAAGGGGAGATTTTGAAGCTGGTGAAGTCCACATTGATACCATTGACAGCTGCAGGGTTCCCAAGCGGAATATGAGTTGCTGTTTCTGCAACCTTCGGGTGGCATCACTGTGGCACTGCAGGAGGCCCATGATGGACATGTCATCTAAAGAATGGGAGGGGGAGTGGAAATGGTTCACAACTGGGAGGTGCAGTTGTAAGCAGAGGTTCACCTGCACATCTGCCAATGTGGTGTACTGTATCCATTGTACCCGGTGTGGCTTCCTCTACATTGGGGAAACCAAGCGGAGGCTTGGGGACCGCTTTGCAGAACACCTCCGCTCGGTTCGCAATAAACAACTGCACCTCCCAGTCGCGAACCATTTCAACTCCCCCTCCCATTCTTTAGATGACATGTCCATCATGGGCCTCTTGCAGTGCCACAATGATGCCACCCGAAGTTTGCAGGAACGCCAATTCATATTCCGTTTGGGAACCCTGCAGCCCAATGGTATCAGTGTGGACTTCACCAGCTTCAAAATCTCCCCTTCCCCCACCGCATCCCATAACCAGCCCAGTTCATCCCCTCCCCCCACTGCACCACACAACCAGCCCAGCTCTTCCCCTCCACCCACTGCATCCCAAAACCAGCCCAAGCCTGTCTCTGCCTCCCTAACCTGTTCTTCCTCTCACCCATCCCTTCCTCCCACCTCAAGCCGCACCTCTATTTCCTACCTACTAACCTCACCCCACCTCCTTGACCTGTCCGTCTTCCCTGGACTGACCTATCCCCTTCCTACCTCCCCACCTATACTCTCCTCTCCACCTATCTTCTTTTCTCTCCATCTTCGGTCCGCCTCCCCCTCTCTCCGTATTTATTCCAGAACTCTCACCCCATCCCCCTCTCTGATGAAGGGTCTACGCCCGAAAAGTCAGCTTTTGTGCTCTTGAGATGCTGCTTGGCCTGCTGTGTTCATCCAGCTTCACACTTTATTATCTTGGATTCTCCAGCATCTGCAGTTCCCATTATCTCTGATACAAAGAAATCCAAGCTGTTTAGATATAGAACACAATCAGAAAATTATTAAAAACACACTTAAAAAAAAGTTAACCTATTTTCCAGAGCCATCACTTTATAACAAAAATCCAGAGAAATTATACATCTATACTAAATCTTTTTTGATGAAAGTAACTGATTTCTGTCCTGTGAACTATTGAGTCATATTAAATGAATGAGAGCTTAGACTTTCTTAGCTTCTAATAAACTGCAGATTTTTAATGAAACACTCCATGTCTCCACGTTTCATAAGCTAAGTGTTTCTATCAAAGTAACTTATTCTCTTGACTGCTCTGAAAATCTCCTTTATATGAGGCAGCTTGTACTTCTTTTAATCCCAATTAGATCTCCACCAATCTGCCCTACCACTTTCAGTCTAAAATAAAAAAAAACTATTCTAAACTGAAAACAAACTAATGGCTTACTCCATCTGTCATACACCATTTTCCACTAATACTCCAGAGGTTCACTGCTCTCAGACACAGAGTGGATTGCATCCAAATAGATTCCCTGACCTAGATATTTTTAAAAGCCTTCACAAAAGAATGCAGCATCCGTGTCCAAACCTAAAAATTATATTGATCTTTTTTCTCACCCACCTTTCATCACACTTACGGGATATTACCACATCTCACAAATAAGGAAAGCTCACTGCTTTCATAAGCTTTTGAAGTAAAAATGCATCATGAAAATACTTAGACGATGCAGTGGTTCTTTAATTAGAAAAATATACCTGTCAATAATTACTTAAAATTTTAACCTAGGCTGTTTTGGAACCATTTTGTATTATTGTTTAAGTCATCAGTGCTCATAACTTCAAAATTATAGGAAGGGAACAAAATTCAATTTTAGTAACAATCCTGTTGTCTTAATTAGAACTAACCTGGAAACTTATGAGCAGGTGACTCAAACAGATGTTAGGCATCATGAATGTATCGGTTAGCAGCCAATGCGTGCTGAAGGACCTGTTGCACTTAGCATTCTTCAGTAGTTCATGTTCTGTCAACACAGGCAGCTGGAAATCCATTTATAATTCTCCTTCATTATCCTTTTGCTTGAAATATACAATTGAATTGTTTACTACAAAAAGTACTTTTCTCCTCATTAAACACAAACTAGCCATGTTACAAGCATTCTGAAGTTCCTGAACCCAAATCATTGAGTCTGCTTTGTCTCCACAGATGCTGCCAGACCTGCTGAGTTCCTCCAGCTATTTCTGATTTTGTTTCAGACTTCCAGCATCCTCATTTCTTTGTATTTAGTTCACATTGCAATCTTGGCTGGTTATATTAAATTTATTGCTGGTGTAGCTGTATGTGCACTTAAGATTATTCAAAAGTTGCTGCCCAATTGTTAAATCACTTAATACAGGCAGGCATTCTGTTTTGGGTTCTGCAAATATGATATCATGTATGCATGCCTGTATCCCAGCTACTGGTGAATCAAATTATGGAGCATGGTCCTTTAGTTGTTTATAATAAGCAGAGTACAGACTGTATGTTTAAATTGAACATGATTTGATATAGATCCAAGTTTTTACCTTTAAGAGCTCTATTTGCTAAGATGAGACTGTAATGAACAACTAAATAATAAGGGACAACTTAAAACTAAAAGAGAAAGCATATGAAAATATCATAAAAATCAGAGATCCTGATTAATGAGCAGGATGAAACAACAGCCAAAACTGACAATATCAATAGTAAAATTTACAAAATAGAACATGAATGGAAACTTGCAAAGAATGTCAAAGTCAACAGATTATTCTTTCAGTTAATGGAAAAGACAGGGTAGTTAGGAGCAAATTCTTCTCAACTCACAATGGTGATAGTGTACATGAAAACAATGAAATGGCATAAATGTTGAATAATTACTTTGCATTTAGTATTTACGGTAAAGATAGTGGGTTTTGAATTAAACCCCATGGAAACTGGGTTTAATTCAAATGAATCGGGGTAAGGATTCATCCAAATTCATATGAGCAAACTACAGTGATGACTAAAATAGTGTCACTAAGCAGTAACAAATCCCTAGGCCCAATAATTTCCATCCCAGAGAATTAAAGGACCTTGAGAACTTTGCAAATACTCTAACCATAATGTTCCAAAATTTTCTAGATTTGGCAGCTGATCCTTTAGATTTGGAAATGTCTTGTGTGCTGTTTAAGAAAAGCCAGAGAGAAAATCCAGAGGAACTAAATACCAAATAATCTAAGTCAGTTCTTGGGAAATTGTGACTGTCTATGATTAAGGGTAGAACAACCTTTTGGGTGTTCAGAGCATACCAGCATAAAGTTATGAAGGAAAGAACACGTCTGATTAAAGCCATCAGTTTTTAAAGAATTAACTCAAATAATGGACGCGAGAATATCGATGGGTGTTATTTTTATGGATTTCCAACAGGTGTTTGCTAAAATCCTTCATTGAGGGATTGTTGGTCAAAATTGATGTCCATGAAATTTGTGGTAAGTTAATTACTTGGTTAGGAAATTGTCAGAGAGACCTAGGGGTAGCAGGCTGGTACTTTGGCTACAAGATGTCTGTTTGTTCTATGAAACAGTTTAGCATTTTCATTAGTGTTAATGTGGCATTTTGTAATCATACTATGATGTAATTACAATGATAAAGAACAATGATTGTGAAATAAGTCAATTATGTGAACTGCAGAACCAATTTTGTACAGGCTTGCCATTGCAAATTGTGTGCCAACTTGTTTTTGTATAATTGCAGCTGATAAATATATTGAGGTATCACCTTTTCTAGATGAAATTCCATAAATTGTTTCACACATCCGGTTTGAACTTCATAAAATTCTGACCTTAGTGATATTGCAATAAAACTTCAAAAGTACTGAAATCTATTTATGATGCTTTGTGGGACATTAATGCATCACAGCTTAGCAGTCAAGAATGTTCAAAGGTTTATGTGTACATTTGGGGTGTCATGACAACAAAGGATAGCTGGAAGCAACTGTAACAATGACTGGTCTGAAATTAACTCTTGTGTTTCTAGAACAGAAATGCATGGAAATGCATGACAATATAAAGAAGGCAAGTCCAGCGATTTCCAATAATTACATGCACATCACAACAAATTGATTTTTTAATATAAAGTATAGAATTACAGGTGTCGCATCAAATTTCATGACCATTGCAAACCTTTAGATTAATGCACAAGGAGAACTGTTTTGTTGAATTGGAAATTTTGCTAATGTCAGTTCATTATTTAATAAGGGAGGCAAAAATCTGGAATCTATGATCTACCAGTTGTAAAGAAGTTAATGGAATCTGTTAACAGAGACTGAGCATTTTGGACTGAATGAATTAATCAAAGAAAGCCAACATGGATTTGTGAAGGGTAGGTCATGTCTGACTAATTTAGTTAATTTTTAATCACATGGTTCATTTTGTGAGGAGGTAATTGATGTGGTGGATGAAGGGAAGGATTGGCATTGTGGTAATATTACTGGACTGGTAATCCAAAACCCTAATGTGGTAGATATATGTGGACCTCCAGACTGAAATCGATAAGGTTCCACAAAAGAAATTATTAGTTAAATTGAAACTGCTTGGAATTGCAAATAACCTAGTGATACTGGATGGATAAAGAAAAAACTCAGGCATAATGCGACAAATAGTATTTTCTGGGATGTATACCAGAGCCTCAACATTTTATCACATACACAAATGAATTTTTTTGTGGATCAGGCAGTTCTACATCCAAGTTTACAGATTAAATTCAGTTAAAGAAAAATAGTAAGTAATGAGAAGTTACAGTGTTTGATGAAGTGAGCGGACAAAACTGTGCAAACTGGAATTCAGTGTGGGGAAGTGTAATGTCGTGCAACTTAGATCCAAGGAAAACAAATGAGATCTTTTCTACAGGATGAGGTATGAATGAAGAACTGTGACGGGGATAGATCTTGGTCTGCATGTACATATAAAGTTCCTGGGATGTCAGCTTTTACCTCAAATGGTATAATTGAAGTGGCTTTTATGAAAATCCATCACCATTACCACCTTTGTTCCTAATTTTATTTCATTAACTGAATGTAAAATTCCACCTGTTGTGCTGGGGCTTAAATTCACATCTTCAGATTATTATAACAGATCCTCAGATTATTGTCCAGTAAAACAACCACCATGCCATTAACATCCAGAGGAGTATGTTCTGTTCTGATAAACTTGGGATGTATTCTTGATGTCAGGAGGTTCAGGAGTGACCCAATCCATTTCTTTTCATACTGAAGCAGTTTCTCACTCTCCCTGTCTTACTGGATTCACAGAAATTTCCATGATTAATCGAGTAATATTTAATAGGCAACAATTTGAAGGATTTACGGATCAAAAGGATGTCAGACACGGATTTTTTTCAACCAGATTAAATCAGATCTCCTCTTACCTTTGTCTTCTCAAAGGACAACAGTGCCAGTGGATAAAGAAGAAAAATAGTCATGAAGCCAGACTTTGAAGAAAATAGTTTGTAGTAGGGATGATAGGGAGGGATGAAGTAAGGAAGTGAATTAATTAAAGGGATGATGTTTCTTATATTTCAGTCATTAGGCATGTGCAGCCAACATGGGCTAGTAAATTCAGAGATGAGAGGTAAGTGGAATTCTGTATGAGATAAGAAACAAGCAGCCAAGTTTAGAATTGGTTAACATTTACAGATGGGTAGGAATGGAAGCCAGCCAACAGAATATTGGAGTGATCCAATCTAAAGCTGACAAAGACTTTGATGGTTTCTGGAGCAGCCAACCTGGTGTGCAGGTGATATTTCCATAGAAGGGAGTAAATGGTCTCTGGTGAAGAAGATATTGAGTCAGAACAAAGGGTTTATGTCACGGCTCTAGATGACTGGTTTGTTGAAGATTGATTGTCTTTTCTAGTGCCATTTCTGTGCTCTGAGGAAGAAACTTGATTCAAACAGAGAGTTGTGCAACAGGAAATAAACAAAGGAGTCAATTTTTCACTGAAGATTCTCCTTCCCTGAGCTGGCATGTTCACGGAGCTTACCAGTACCACCCTGGGAAACTATAACTGGATTCTACAAATAGCAGACTGTTAACTGCTTGGTGTTGTGGCCTCCATCCCCATGTGAGAAAATGCCCCAACTGTTGTATGGGCATCTGAAACAAAAGCAGAAATTACTGAATAAACTCAGCAGGTCTGGCAGCATCTGTGGAGAGAAAACAGAGTTAATGTATCAGGTCCAGTGACACTTCTTCTGACCTGAACTAGTTAATAATGACTGAATGTTGCTAAATAATCTGTTTGCATGATGTTCACTGAGGGATAATCATTTATCAGCTTTCAGCACTCCCATGTTCTTCTTCGAAGTACCATTACGGGATCTTTTACATTCACATGAGAGCTGATGGAGGCTTGGTTTAACATCTCATGTGAACAATGACATGTCCAACAGTGCACCTCTCCATCATTACCTACATTGGAGTGGCAGCTTTGACATTTGTTCTTAAGCCCTGGAATGGCCCTTGAACCCAGCATCTTCTCGCTTGGAGGCAAAACATGCAGCATGTGGCCAATGACAGCAGTGACAATTATTCACGCCCACTTTGCCAGTTCACTTTTATACCTGACATATAAATTGAACCTTACCTTTGGAGGAATTATATGATGCTTTGAAGGTTACCTGATATACTGATATCCATAGCAACTGATCATTAACACATTGCTATTTTTTGGAAGTTTACTGTATGCTACTTGGTGGCTGGATTTTCTATAGTACAGCAATGATTAGACTTCAAAAGTACGTCACGGGTGTAAAACCATTTGTGATGTCTATTTTGTTGTAAAAAATGCTAAATACATGTAAGCCTTTCTTCATTTAACTTTTGTAATTTTGTTACAATTCCCATGGGGATCTGAATTAACCAGCATTCAAACAAGATAGTGTGTGGGCAATACTGGCTAGGTCAAAATTTATTACTAGTGACTAATTGCCCATGAGGAGGTGACTGTGGATTGCCTTCTTGAAGTTCTTGGAGGGTTGGGGGTGCTGGGGAGTGGTGGGGGTCAGTTGGTGGGTGGGGCTTAGGTATACTCACAGGGCTGATAGGAAAGGAGTTCCAGAATTTGGCCCAGTGACAGTTAAGGAACAGAAATATAGCTCCAGGCCGGAATGTTGTGTGACTTTGAGCAAACCTTGCAGACTGTACTATTCCTGCATATCTACTGCTCTCACTCTTCCAGGTGTTCGAGGCAGTGGGTTTGAAAGATGCTGTTGAGGGAGTCGTGGTGAGTCACTGATGTGCACATTGTCAATGCTGCCACTATGCATCAATGGTGAAGGGAGTGACTTGAAAATGGTAGTTTGGGCCCCAATCAAGTAGATTGCTTTGTTCCGGTTAGTGTCAAAATTCTTAAGGGTTGTTGGAATGGCACCATCTAGACAATATTCCATCAACTTCTACCTTAGATGGCAGGTAGGCACTCAGGGGGTCAGAATGTGCATTATTGTAGAATTCTTTGCTTCTGACTTGTTCTTGTACCAACAGCATTTGTATGTTTAATCCAGTTCATTTTTAGGTTGCTTGGTGCTGCTTCTTCCTCACTCTTAACTGAACCAGGGATGATCCCCTGGATAGATGATAATGCACGAGTCGAGGCATAGGTCAGGCCATGAGGCTTCAGATTGTGTGGCAGTATAGTCCTGCTGATGCTGATGGCCTATAGCGCATTGTGAATGCCCAATTTTGAACTGTGAGGTCTGTTTGAAGTCGTTCACATTTAGTGTGATGGTAGTGCCACACTGCATGATGGAAGGTATCTTCAACGTGAGATCAGCACCTCATCTCAATGAAAATTGTGTGATGACCATTTCTACCAGTATTGTGATGGGCAAATGTATTTATGACAGGTAGATTGATGAGGACAAAGTTAACATCTGCACAGTTTCTCAACTGTGTCTTGGGACTCAGTCACCTCAGACAGCAGTGGTTCTGCTGAGCTGCTCTTGCTGACGGACATTGAAGGTCAGTGTCCAAAGTAAGTTCCATGCTTTTTGCCAGCCTCAATGCTTCTCTCAAGTGATGCTCAAACAGGGTGGGAAGGTGGCACAGTGGTTTGCACTGCTGCCTCCAGGGACCTGTGTTTGATTCTAGCCTTGAGCAGCTGTCTGTGTGGAGTTTGCCATTCTCCCTGTGTCTGTTTCCTGGGTGCTCCGGTTTCCACCCACAGTCCAAAGATGTCCAGGTTAGGTGGATTGGCCATGCTAAATTGCCCATAGTATCAAGGGTGGGAAATGCAGGAAAAGGGTAGGATGAATGTTATATGAGGCGCTGTTGAGACCTCTGGTTTGCACTCCATGGAGTTTAGAAGAGCGAGAGAAGATCACATTGAAACTTAGAGAATCCTGAGAGGTCTAGATAGGCTGAGCATGGAGAAGATATTTCCACTGGTAGAGAGACTAAGGCATGAGGCATAGACTCAGCGCAAAAGCACAGCCCTTAAGAACTGAAATGTGGCGGAGTTTTCTCAGCCAGAGAGTGATGAAACTGTGGAACTCATTGCTGCAGAAACCTGTAGAGGTGAAGTCATTGAGTCTCCTTAAGACAGAGATAAGTAAGTTCATGATTAGTAAGGGGATCAAAGATTACAGGAAGAAGGCAGGAGAAAGGGGTTGTTCATACCAGAAACATGATTGTATGGTGGAGCAGGCTTGATGGGCCAAATGATCTAATTCTGCTCCAGTATCCCACGGTCTTATGGACTCATGTGGTCTGCAATGTTGTGGACTCCCAGGAAAGTACTGTCCTGAATATGTACCACTGTGCTTGGCATCTCTACTGGGTCTGTTATGCTGGATGCGACAGGATATCTCTAGTGATGGAGGTATCTGGGATATTACCTGTAAGGTATGATTCTGTGGAATACTCTGGTAGGCTGTTGCCTAACTACTCTATGAGACAACTCTCCTAATTTTAGCACAGGAACCCAGATTATAGTCACAAGGACTTTGCAGTGTTGACACGTCTGATTCTGCTGTTGTCTGTTCTGATGCCTAAATTGATTCACTCCAGTTTCACTCCTTTGCTTAGAGTTCACAATCATTAGATAAAACTGAATGGCTCATCAGTTCAAATTTACCTGATGATGTTCAATTGAAGAGATTACTGGATTAAATGTCACTTCTGATTTTACTTTAAAACAGATCAAAATCACAAAAATTAAATATAGATTAACAAGCAAACAATTGTTGGTATAAATTAACAATAATAATGATAAAGAAAGATGTGATTGAACTTATAGGCTGTGTACACTGACTATATAAAACCAATGTCAGCCACAAAGTTCATCCAAACTCGGATTTTCCTTGGGAAAAATTCTAGCCCAGTTCTTTTGAGGCCTTAACTGGTTGTCTGTCTCTACCTAATCAGACTTGCACCCACACAGTCAGCCACTCACTGGCACACTTCTTCACTGTTACTATTTAACTCTTTCCTTCTAACCATCATGGCATCATCTACTGGACCATCATTTCCCTCCACACGTCATGGCTGATAGTCTGGGAATTTAGCAAATTATCAGTAAGAGGAAGAACAGCACAGCAGTCCTAAATACACTTTCTGATCATTCCAGCTCTCTGACTCAACTCACTCACTGACTCCTCTCTCCAGCTCTTCTCTCCCCTTGCGGCCTCTTTGCTGTGCGCCTCTGCATTTAAAATTTCTTCCTTGCTTCAGGTCAAGGGTCACCCAGGTCACATGGGCTATATTCCTTCTTATCCAAAAAGTGTTTTGAGCTTTTTGCAAGTGATAAAAACTCAAGTCTTTTTGAACATTGTTGGAAACAATTACAGACTCGCCAAGACTTCTAAAATAATTTTCAAGCTTTCTTTGATTTTGCTGCTTCTGTTTCAAAGGCCTTTACACACATTCACCCTGGAGACGATTCAGTCTTCTCCTTCTGTAGCCTGGGTGATATTTCAGTAAACAGCATCATCATTACATAATTTCAGCAGCTACATTTACCATTGCCCTGGTGCTGTGCAAATCGTTGTCACAAGTGTTCACCAGTTATAATGGCCCAGTATTGCAGAATGAACATATGAGACTTTACATTATGCAGTACATGACCTTTAAATTGGCACACACATATAACACTATGCTATTCAGTGAAAGCTTTACTTAAGCAGATCCCAAGCCCAATCTTGATGGATTTACATGAATGTTTCTGGGTGCTTGGAATCTGCTCTCCGTCAGTTGATGTGGAGGCAGGCTATTGCCTGTTCTGCCCTGCGGATGGGTGGATGCAGAAGGTAGCCTTTTTTATGTTTGGGCTGTGGGAAGGCCTGACACATGGGGAATCACTTGAATTGTCCTTTGTCTTCAGGGCTTCATGAGGCACCTGTGACGGCGTCGAAGGGGCTGAAGATTAGAAGGTTGCCTGTAACTCATTCAGTTAGCAGGCTCCAGAGTGTCAATCCTCTACCCTTTCAAGATGTATCAGTCCTTCCTTGCTTATCCGGTGTGGGGGATCACTGGGCAATGGGTGAATGCACCTCAGGGACCCCACCCTCCGACACATCCCATTGCTCTACAGAGCTCAGTGATGATGCCATCCTAAGGAAGCCACTACACATTCCCAGCATCTATTGTGTAGCTCACTGCTTCTCGTTGTCCATGAGAGTCACCATTCTCTGAGACATTCTTGGCATGGATTCATTTCACCATAATGAGAATGCTGACAGATATCCACACGTTTCATGCTGTTTCTCCAGAAAATGCTGCTTTGATGATGACTCCTAACATTTTTCATCTTCATGAAGCTGAGAATCGCTCAGTGCTCCAATCGGGAAATGCTACAGCTCTCGCTGCCTTTATTATACTACTCATGCACCTCAAGGCTCTTCTTTGGAATATTTCTGAAGAATATAATTGGACTTCAAATGTTAGCTCTGGTTTTCTTTCCACAGATGCTGACAAATCTGCTGAGTTTCTCGAGCACAATTTTTTTTTCATTTCAGACCTCGGCAGTATTTTATCCCTTAATGCTCCTTGTGTCCATTTTAAAGGCTAATTATATTTTTAACAAAATATATGTATAATTTATAACTACTTGTTTATGATAGACACCTTCAAATACTGAGTATTATATTGAATGGCATGAATCCACAAAGATAACAATTGATCCAATGATTGGAATGTCAAACTGACAGTCCACTTCATGGGCTGCTCTGACAAAACTTACCAAAACACATTTCATGGAGTCTTGAGGATTGTAGTTGACTGTTGTGCATAACACAATATCATGCAGCTTGGGACTCTGCTGCTAGTCAGGAGGAGCTCCTGGAGGAGCCACACTCTTCATTAAATGGAAACAATGAAGAGAGGGAAGCAGAGGAACTGAAACTTGAACATCCTGCCCCATATGTAAGGGTGCTTGACAGATATACAAGCCGATTCCAGCAGCTTAATGCCTTTGACAAGATCTGAGCCCGAGACTTATATTCACACGGGCTTTGCATCTCTTCCCAATAGCAATTCATCATTGCCCAGTAACAGGCCATTCAAATTTTACTAGGGGCTGGTCAATATTCCATCACTACACATACAGACCTATCATTTATTCTGATGATACTAACACTGCAAACCAACTCAGAAATAATAAGATGGTCTGATGAAGAGTCACTGGACTCAAAACATTAACTCTGCTTTCTTCCCACAGATGCTGACTGACCTGCTGAGTTTCACTAGCAACTGTTTCATAAATAATAGGATCATCCAATCACAATGAGTGAGGTGAAGCTATTTAGTCAGATCCTCACACAGGAAGTTTGAGCATCCATACCGCACGCCTTTACCTACCACATTCTGTTTCTTATACTGATGGTTGTGGCCATTTGGTGTACTATTGACATCTGCAGTTAAGGTGGGGGAAGGCGCTGACTGTGATATGTAATTTCAGGCATGACCATGGGAGCTGGACTTTGGTCACTTTCAGATAATGTGAAGAAGGGAGCGACACCGTTACAGAAAAGCGACAAGTCAGATAGATAGCCACACAGATGTGTTAATGAGCAGTACAGTCCACAATTTAAAGTGTTCCTTCATTAGTCTATTATATACATAAATATATTTATACAATATACACACAATTTTACATTTCGGCAAGTTATCTCTGGAGTTTCATGACACTGGAATGAATGTCACTGTATTATCAGATAGTGATCCATGGTTAAGCAAATAATGTCTAAAATCAACAACAGTGCAAATCCATGGTACAGGAAGCATAGATTTTAAGATTCAAGGCATGAGACAAATAACTCTCTAATAGAGGGGTGCCAAGTAGTAGAAAACCCCTATTATAAAAGTAAACCAGACTTTGTAGCCGCTTCACAAAGCACCTATGTTCTGTCCACAAAAATAACCTGGAGTTTCCAATTGTCTGCCATGTCAACACACCACTGTGAACCCCGGTGAACATTTCCATCTCAGGCCTGCTGCGGCTCTCCAGCAAGGCTCAGAGCAAGCTGGAAGATCAGCATCTCATTTTCCACTTGGGGATCCTACAGCCTTCAGGGCTCAATATTGAATTCAATAATGTTGAAATCTGAACATCTTCTTCTCTGTCCTTTACCCACCCCCACACCTAAGATTCATTATGACATGGACTGCTTTCACCTACTCATAACGCCCATTATCAATTTTTCTACCTCTTATGCCTACAACCCTTTGTCTGATGTACAGTCTTTTCATTCTCTCAGCTCTCTCTCCATCTTTGCTACTCCTTCCCCCAAACTGCCTCCAACCCCTGCCTTCAGCTGATATACCACCATATTTCCTAGCCACTATCAAATAAAGATAAACTATTAAATGACTAAAGATAAATGATAGACACTGGTTCGGGACTGTAACATTCGGAGCATGGCCTGAGAATTAGGTCTAGACCATAGATGTTAATTTTAAGACTGAGGTAAATTTTTTTTGTTGGCATAGGTATTACGTAATATGGGCCAGAGGCCAACATATAGAGTTAGACCATCAACCAGCCATGGCCCCATTGAATAGTCAAAGAGGCTCAAGGGGCTGAGAGGTCAATTCCTGTTTCTATGTCCAGAAGGTGGGCCATTGGACCTGAAACTTTTATCTCTGCTTTCTCTGCACAGATACTTCCAGACCCACTGAGTTTCTCCAGCAATTTCAGTTTTTGTGTTCTAAAACATAATCCTTCCTTTGAGGTAAACTCTTTTCTCTCAAGTGTTAGCCTAAGTGAAATTCACATGAAACATAAAACAGCAATGAGACCACAGATCTTACTTTTGACCTGGGCCATATGGCTTTCTTTATTACAGAAACTGTTTACAATAACCACACTCAAACAATGATTAAAGTCCTCACTTGTTTAATTAAGTCAAAATGATTAATTATTGAAAAATAAATCAATCTTAGTATCTCTTATTCTCTGTAACTGCAGTGGGTACAGGCCCAGCCTTCATCCCCTAACCACATTCCCAGGTATCTGTCAAGGGACACTTCTCTGAACTGCTTCCAATGCATCTACATCCTTTCTTAAATAAGGAAGCAAAATTATATACAATGCTCCTGATGTGGCCTCACCAAAGGTTTATACAACTGCAGAAAAGACTTTCCTATTATTATATTCCATTACCCTCGCAATAAGCAACATCATTCAGCTTGATGTCCTCATCATTTATACCTACGTGCAAACTGTTTGTGATTCATGTACCAGAGCACCCATATTTCTCTGTACATCAAAATTCTGCAACCCTTCTCAACTTAAATAGTGAGAAGCTGGATGAACACAGCAGGCCAATATAGGGATTTTCTACTTTCCCTGCCACAGTGGACAAGGGTAGGTGTGAAGAAGGCAATTAGGGTGGGTTCCAGTTTGTAGTTCCACAGTTCACGGAGGCAGCTACCCAAATAAAACAGCAGCTGCGTCTAGTTGTTTTTGACTTTTATCAACTCTCAGTGGGAACTTGCAGATTAAACTTTGTTTAAACTTTGCAGAGTTGCTTAGATATGTAAGCTAACCTTCTGGATATTGTTCTAGGACACCTTCAGGGAAGGTCAGATGCCATTTGGGAGAGATGGAGGGGGTTCCTTTGGGATTGTTAAAAGCAGATATAGAGGTTCATAAGAATGCATCAAATCCATGGAACTGTCAAGCTGATTGGTACTGCCGAGAGAGCTGTGAAATGGGCACATCAAAGAGAACTATCAAGCAGTGAATGGCATGCCTGCAACCAGCAGACCTCACACTGTTTCTGGAGTCCATGACTCCCAACGAGCCCAGCCCCTTGGCAATGAAAATGCAAAGCTTGAGGGCATTTTCTAACGAGAAAACAAAGTGTGGAGCTGGATGAACACATCAGAAGGGTCTAGGCCTGAAATGTCAGCTTTTGTGCTCCTAAGATGCTGCTTGGCCTGCTGTGTTCACCCTGTTCCACATTTTGTTTTCTCAGATTCTACTGGTTGGGTTTATGGTGTCAGGAATTGTTCCCTGTGCTCCAGACCCAGAACCCATTTTTTGGAGCAGCTGTAACTCAACACGTTGCTGAACCTGGTCAATCAGTTAGCCTGAAAATGGTTGTGGGAGGCGTTTAAGGATACAGCATTCAAAATTTTTATTTAGCAAGAAATATCATGGCATAAACCTGGACAGAAAGTACCAATTTGTCAAAATGAAGTTTCGTTTGACAATTCTAATAGTGTTTTTGGGAAAACTGATGGGTTGGATAAAGGGAATTGAATTGGTGTATTCAAAAGGTGACACATAAGCCTTGCTGCAAATATTGAGTTATATGGAAGAGGAAATGTAGCAATTTGGATACAACAAAAATAAATAGATTTAGGGTTTACAGAATTTCCTTAGGGTGGAGAAGGATTGAAAGTGATATACTCCAGAGTCAGTGGTAGGCCAAGTTTTTCTTTTGATATAGATAATTTGAACTTGGAAACTGGGATATTGATATTTACTGATGATACAAAAACAAGAAGCTTGGCAAACAGTAAAGCTACAGAAGGATGTAGATAGGTTAGTAGAATGGGTGGACAGATGGCAGATGCATTTTAATGAGTACAAGTGTAAGATAATGCATTTTAAGAGGAAATACAGAAAGGCACGGATGATGTGGATGTATCAAGAAAGCTTAGTGTTCAAATATAGAATTCTGTGGAAGTGTGAGTGCAGGCAAGTAGAGGAATGGAAAGGAACAATATGGATGCAAGATGCAGGAATAAAAAGGAAATGATATGTTTGTAGAAAGCTATCACAGTAAAAGTATCAGTGTAAGTTTGGGTACTATTATAAAAAATATATTAAATACACAGAAATCATGTACTGATTCATCAGGATGATATAAGTGATATTTTCAGAGGCTTGAAATATTGAGGTTATTTCTGCTGAATCAGAGATGACAAAAGGGAGAATTCATCTTTTTTTTAAACTCATGGAAGACTCTACAGAATAAGGAGGGAAATCCTATTGCTGCTGGTTGGGGAGTCACCGTCAATTGGAAAACTCAACCTTAAGTTGTTAATGGGTCAGTGAAGAGAATTGGAGGAGACCTGGTTTCATAAAGTGAACTGGATGCTGTACTGCAAGGACCAGATGAGGCAGAAACCACGGCCCATTTTAAGATCAATATGTCAAGCAAAGGTGATAGCAGTCTAAGGGGCGGGGGGGAGAGATCAAGGCAGAGCAGAGCAGAGCAATTAGTTTTAGACTGTGCTAGCAACAGCCAACACAGATACAATAATCTTTACAAAAAACCTTTTCAGTTGGCCTGGAGCAATTAATCCATTCCATCAAGAAGATAACTATGACAGTTTCCCTTTACATATGTCGTTGCTGTTGTTTCTGTGCTCAGATTCATTTATATTGTGCGCTATTCAGCGTGTAACCAACAAGGTGCAGCTACATCTGCATATCCTACTTTATCTCTGAGCATTTTATCAACAATTATGCACATTGCATGAAAGTGTTTGAGTTCACAGATTGAACGAGAGTGTCTATTATTTATTTTATATTGCTTATCAAAAAGCAATTAGCCCAACCTAGATTTCAAATTAGATCCATGTAGATTGGATAACACTGGTCTGCAAAGCTTTGTGGAGTTGACTATTTTTGCCAGAGGCAACTCTGCTAGTGTGTGTGATGAAGCAATTGTTCTGAAAAGTGGGCTAGATTTAATGTAGAAGATCATTGTGAGAGTTATGGTGCCTCAGTCCACTTAATTACAGGAGATGTTCCTCGTCGCTCACCTGTTAGCAACAGGATTTCCATTATGCTGAAGGGCAGAAGGATCTGATGCAGGATGATGCAGGTTGCTAGTGGTGGGATTTCAAATTAAGATCATTGAAGTGTTAAATGACACGTTATTCCTCAGTCCACTGCAAAATAGTGGTCCCTCACAGATTATATGGGAGTTATATGTCTTTCCAGTACTCTCAGAGGCTGCCCAGCAAACCTGGCAAAGATTAGACAGTGGCCTGACAGATTGGGACTCTTGTTATCAGGCTCTTGTTATCTGTCTACCTGCCCATATTCTTCCACCTGGTGATCCTCATTTGCCTTCACTACCCCTTGGCCTCATGCTCATGATGGCCCCTGGGCTCTCGTGGGTGCTATGAAACAGGGCATTGTGGCTCCCGCTGGTGACATCTAATTGGCTCAGACCTTCATCTCTGGGGACCTTGAAATGCCAGGAAGACCTGATGGTGGCCATTTCAGTGCCTGAAGCACACTTGGTTCTATCAAATGTACTCTGCAGCACTGACAGGGATTCCCCAATGGCATTCCAATCAATCAGTGAGACTTAGTTGGCCCAACAAAACCCGGCGGTTGTTGGAGCTAATCTCTGCATAAAATTGGCAATTAACTAAGCAGTTTTAGTTCTAATTTTGGAACTAGTCTCAGAGAGTGGCAAATACATGAAACCAAGATGGTTTGGTTTCAATTCCTATTCAACGAGGCAAAAAAAAGAATTTGCTGTTTGTTTGGTCTAAATGGCCTCTTGACCTATTACA
Source organism: Stegostoma tigrinum (assembly GCF_030684315.1). Classification (NCBI taxonomy): domain Eukaryota; kingdom Metazoa; phylum Chordata; class Chondrichthyes; order Orectolobiformes; family Stegostomatidae; genus Stegostoma; species Stegostoma tigrinum. The sequence continues at coordinate 13,716,352 of NC_081358.1, forward strand.
TTAAAGATTAAACAAATTATTTTCTCACAGAATCAGAAGAAGCTCTCACTGGCATTGAGGTTTTCCTGAAGCTTTGGTTGGGAAGTTGCACTTAATACTTTCAACAAGAGATGAGCAGCTTATTGTCAAAATAGAACACAGGGAATTGTTTTATACAAAAGTATTGTCTCATAGTTTGAATTTTATCCCTTGCATCTGGTACAACTTTTTATCATTTATACCTTGTTAACCTAATTTCTCATATTGCTTTGTATCTTAGTCACAGCTTTCTAACAGCTGGCTTTGTTTTTTATTCACAATTCCAGCTGCTTGTTGTCTTTGAGTTCGTCAATGAAATGAAGGGGAAAGTGTTATCTGAAGTAAGTGTGTGATGTAAGTGGATTACACATAGGTTCTTTACACACCAGTCCAAGATGATCTCCTGTGGGATTGTTCATAGTAAACTGGAGGATAGTCCAGTGCCATCCTAATGTTCCCATCCTTCTGTCCCATCCCTCTGTCCATCTTTCTGTCCCATCCTATATTAAAGTGTCTCTCTCCTCCCAAATATTCTGACACACCAATATTGTGCTATGTGTGCCACATCCCTTCATCTTTTCCCACTGCATCCACATGCATGGACGATCCTCTCTCTAATTTTAAACAACACTATTCTTATTCTATTGTTGCTTGTCTCTTTTTCACATTTATAATGATCTCAGCTGATGATAATACTGGACAAGTCAGACCCCAGAATAAAACCTGACTTGATGGATCATATGTTTAATGTTTGCAATTTCTTTTGCTGCGGTAGTTAATGACGGAATCCAATTCACAGAAGGCTGCCAATGGTCTTTGACAAGTTACCATAGTGTACTGTACAAACTAAGAAAAACAAAGCAAACAAAGCGAGAGATATGTTTTATGTAGGCAGTGCCTAGGCTGTGAATGCATTCTGTTCCTGAATCTGTTTGCAGGTGGATTTGTACACAGGCTATACTCAACAGCATACAGGACAATGTAAAGCAGTTGATAGTTACTAGGGGAAATGTTTGTATATCAAGTCTTTGAAATTACATTCTTCTTTGAGATCACATTCTTAAGTATGAGTGTTTTTAAGTTGGACTTTTGCAAATCATGGACCTCCTAAAAAAAGATAGTTAGAAGTATCTTAAGATCATGAAAATAATTTCCAACCTGTTTCCCACACTATCCACTTCAAAGACTCAATCCCAAAGAAATTTTATACCTCTCAGCCATTTAAATCGTTACATAACTGACTTTCTCCAGTTTCTTTATTCTTCCACAGTGGACACGATTTTATAATTCCCTTCCAAGTCTGTTGGCAAGAGCATCTCACAATTCTGATGGTCTGAGATTTTTTAGTTCTAACAACGTGAAGGCTTCTATCGAAGCTCCCCTGGCTTAGAAGTTTCATAGACTAGGAATCACTTCTGTTGAGGTGACTGGTTCCTCTGAACTAAAAAGCTTTGTTCTCCAGTCAGAAGATGGAAAACGATTTCCCAAGACAATGCTTCTGAAACTGTCCTTCCCAAGTTTGGCTAAGCACAAACAAATTATCAATACAAACAACCCAGTAATATTACCTTTCAACTAACTGACCTTGTTAGTTAATTGTTGAAAGATTACTGGTGCATTTTTCATTCCAAGCAACATAAGTTATATTGAAAAGCCCATTCGGTGATGTAAAAGCTGATATTTCTTTGGCTCTGTCAGTCAACGGAACTGGCCAATATCCTTTAATAAAACCATTTTTGCAATAAGTTGTATGTATTCAATTCTTTCAAAGTAGTCCTCAAGGTTTGGGGTGGCATGGTGGAGCAATGGTTAGTCCTGCTGCCTCACAGCATTGTGTCTCCACCTATGATGCATCAGGCGATTGAAGAAGACAAGACTATTGTAACCTTGCATCAGCTAATGGTTCAAATGCCTCATGACTTATTTTAGTTTCTTGCTGAAGCACCCAACATCTCAGATGCCAGTTTTTAGCTAATTCTATTCACGTACATCATATATAAAAAAAATTAGTATTTGGGCTCCCCAACATCCCAGCTGTAGAGCTGAAGATTTATGCTTCAGAACAAACCATGTTTCTAGCTAAACTGGTCCATTTCACATTGACCTTACAAAGTTGGTGGCATGGTGGGAATGTCACTGGACTGCACAGCTCAGGCACATGCTCTGTGCACATGGGTTAAGATTTCACTATGGCAGCTAGTGGAATTTTAATTCACTTAATATATCTGGAATTAGCCTCAGAGATAGTGACATAAAATCATTGCTGATTGTTGTGAAAGCCCATCTGATACACTATGATCTTTAAGGATGGAAATCTGCCATCATTATATGGTCTTGGTTTTATGTGATTACAGACCAGACAGTGTAGCTCACTCTTGGCTGCTCTCTGGAATGGCCTAGCGAGCCACTGCATTCAAGGACAATTAAGGATGAGCAACAAACAGTGGTCTTACCAGTGGCATTAGTATTTCTAAAATAGTAATGAAAACAAAAGTGTAAGATTGTCGAAGTATGAACTGTCAACAATAAAATACAATAATTTCAACCTAGTCAATTACTACTCTAACTTCTCTACAGCAAATTCATCTTAAGATCAATCAATTATTATATTGAATGGCACTTATGTACAAATAACCTATGAATAAAGGAACTGAATACCAGAGGTTATTTGGGAACAAATGCAGTTGACATCAAGGCAACATTTAAGTGACTGTGGTACTAAAGGACCCTAAAGATACTGAAATCAATAGGGATCAGGGTGACAGTTTCTCAGCATTTTGATTAATGCCTAGTGCTGAGTATTTTGATGTAAGAGGTGAATTATCACTGGAGGAGCTCCCAAGGTCATCTCCTAAATCCAAATGCCTTCAGGAAATAATGATAAACATTTATAAAATACTGGTTGGTTGAATATTGTGTTGTGTTTTGAGCATTTCATTTTGGAAGGATATGAAGACTTTAATGGGGGTGCAGAAAGTATGTACCAGAATAGTTTCAGGAGTGAAGTATTTGATTTCATCCTAGACTGGAGTTTGGAGTTGTTCTCTTCAGAAAAGAAATGGTGAATGGAGATTTGATGGAGATGTTCAAAATTGTGAGTGTTCTAGACAGACAGAGAAAAACAGATCCCTTTGATGAAAGGGTTCAGAACTGTAGCACACAGATTTAAGGTGATTGGCAGGAGATGCAAAGATGACAGAAAAATTAATGCTACACAGTAAGTGGTTACAATCTGGAATGCTTTGTCTCAGAGTGTGGGGGCAGCAGTTTCAACTGTAATTCTCAAATCCAAATTGAATGAACAAACACCTGAAGGAAAGCTGTGTCCAGGATTAAGGAGAAAGGATGGAGGAGTTGATCTAGCTTAATTATCTTGCAGAGAGCTGGCACAGATTTCAATATCTGAATGATCTTTTTCTGTCTTAAAATCATTTGATAATTTCACACATCCCTGTAGAACTCTTTCTCTGATTGTCTAATCAATTGCAGTTCCTGTTTCATATCGTCACAAGTTAAAATGCAAAATTGACGAGTATTTGATGAGCAATGCTTGTTAGCCAACTGTCTTTTTTTCAAATCAGATTTAAAATCAAATGCATATACACTTCATTTGATCACTAACCTATATAAAATGATTTAGCTAGTAGAAGAAAGACTTGCATTTATGTAGCACCTTTCACAATCATTGCCACCTCAAAGTACTTTAGAACCATTGAGCTACTTTTATAGCATAGTTCCTGTTCTAATGTGAGAAATGTAGAAATGAATAAGTACTGAAAAAGACTTCCATGACAACCATCTCTGATAATGGCCAGGTAATCTGTTTTTCTGCTGTTGATTGAAGGATAACATTGACCATGGCATGAGGTATTTCCTACTCTTTTCTGAAACAGTACCATGGAATCCTTTTTGTCTACATTGAGGGGAGATGGAGCTTTAATTTAACATCTCAGCTGAAAGACAATACTCCTGACAGTGCAGCAGTTTCTTAGTACTGTCCTGCTATGTAAGCCTTGGTTTTTAAGCTCAGGTCCTGGAGTGAGACTTCAAACCACAGCTGCCTGACTCAAAGGGTACCAACTAAGCATGGTTGACACCGAGAAAGACAATTGAGAATATTTCCTTTATGGTGAAAGAATAACTTTCATTTCCAGAGGCTGGAATTTTAAAAAAAACATGGAAGTGATACTTTCGTTGCTTTTCCCTTCCATAAGGACATACTGGCCTTAGAGAACATTCAGAGCATGTTCAGCAGAATGATGTTGAAGGTTAAAGGTTTAATGTATGAAGCTTGTTGATTTTGGAAGTTCATGATCACAGCTACCTAATAAGGGCTGTTGGTGACGAGTCGTAATTTTCTGATAGTTTATGGAGTTTGTTAAATAGCAGCAGATACACACGTAGACACAACCATAACACGTGAGAACACTTCATTGATTCCAAAGCTACCCAATGGAATGGAAGACCATGAGCGGTGGTTTTGAAATGGAGCATATTTCTTTGTTCGTCCATTAGGCTAATGTAAAGTTTTCTCTGGTCTTATCCCAAGAAAATGGTAGCAGGTCTCTTGGATCCTCTTGCACATACCTTCTCTCCCCACCTATCCCCCTGTTGATATGCCTCATTCTGAGGCTCGCCATCTTTCTTGTGTCAATCATCTGTCAAAGACCATGAGGACTATTCATGATGGCAGAATGATTGCTCCCCAACTTGGTTTGAATGTCCTCCAAACCTTCTTATTTTTGAAAAAATGCACTCATGCTGGGGCAGTGTGGCAGCCAATGAATCCTGTGTTTCTGCTTGTGAACGGCTAGTTACTAATGTGACATAGTTAATGAGGTTTCATGTTACATAGAAAATCTCAAACATGGAACACTGAGTGAACATAGGTTTAAAGGATGCTCTGATTTCCAGTAGGATTCAATACCTAAACCTCGTTTGTAATTCCTTTAACAAAAGAGGGAGAAAGATAAGATAATTGATGTGATTCAAATAATATGTGGGCTTAATAAGGAAGGTAAAGAAACCATTTCCTCTGGTGGGACAATCAGCAATGAGGGCTCCTTTGATTAAAATTAGAGTTCAGTAATTGAGGAGTGACACATAGAAACCTAGGAACATTGAAGTGGGCCATTTGGCCTGTTGCAACAGCTTCTCCATTCGATAAGACATTGGCTGATCCGACTCTGGTCTCAATTTCACTTTCCTGTCCATACCCTATCACTCTTGACGTCCTTGTCAATCAAAGGTCAATCAAACTCAGCCTTGAATAAATATAGACCCAGCCTTCACTCTCTTCTGGGGAATTAGAAAAACTCCTCATCTCTATGAGACTGCTTATTTTAAAACAAAATATCTCCTTACTTTAATCTCCCTCACAAGGGTCTACCCTATCCAGTACCCTCAAGGTCTTATATGTTTCCACAAGATCACCTCTCATTCTTTTGAACTCTAATGGATATCGGCCTAACTTAGCAAACATTCATTCAAAAGATAAGCTTTTTGTCTCTGGAATGAGGCACAGGAGGGACTTGTTCCAAGGGTCACGAGAATTTGGAATTTTCTTCCTTAAAGGATAGTGGATGTGAAGCCAATTGAATTTTTCCAGACAGAGACTGAAGATTGTTGGCTGTCAAAGGACACAAAACAAAACGCAGGTACTTGTACGTGGATGTGAGATACAGATCAGCTGTGCTTTCACTGAATGAAAAACAAGTAGGATTGGAGGTCCTGCTTCAATGTGGACCCTGGAACTAGCACATATCTGGTTCTTCAGGTTATCAGTACATTTTGATGGCTGGTAAAGATGCTGCTTCTGCTTCTACATTCAGAAGGTTGATTTGCAGCGTGTCTTGGGATGTTCTTATGTCACGGGTTTCCCACTGGACATACTTTCAAAAGACTCAGCAGCACTTCTAACTGCAGAGGTCAAGCATAAAAATCCTTTTGGGCTACAAATAGATCCCACTAGCAACATATTGATTCATGATTGATTCCTGAGACATCACTAATCACTTACTTTAATTCTTACATTGTGTGACAGTGTAGTTTAAAAAGCAAAAAAATCCCGATTTACATCCTTATCCTGATCTAGACTACTGTGTTTTCTACTTTATAACAGAGGCTAGCTACAAAAAGTACTTAATTGGTGCTCTATAATTGCAAATTCCCTAATCACAGAATTACTAGTAAAAACTTAAACTGGAAGTGTAGTCTACAAATAAATGCGTTTTTGATATTACATTCACAGTCCCATGAAGATTTAATTTGTAATCTGAAGCAATTCTTTTTTGAAACATCATTATTACTAGTGGCTTATAAGGCAGAATAAGCATTTACAAATGTTTCTTCAGTAATTTTCAATGTTCTACATCCATTTGAATGTATAATGCAGGAACATTCTTTTGATAAGCAGTTTATAACAGAGTATCAAATCCAGAAACTAGTTTGTGGCTGACTGCTCCAGCCAGAAGACTGAAGATAGCAAGTTAGAAATTCAACTGCCCAGCAGAGTTGGAGTGAGTGCTATGGAACCAGATATCCTCTGAGTGGGGTAAACAATACTTCAGTCCACTTCCATTGTTGGGAACGGTGTTTGAATGTGTTTACTTTGCAAGCTTCCCAACTGGGCTGGTTGTGGTATCAAACAGCACCATTCCAGCACATTGTACCACTCAGGTCCTATTGTCGATTGTTATTAACCAAGCACATGGATTCTGATGCAAAAAGTATCCACCTAACTAGCATTATGTACATGAGAGGCACCTACTTGAAGAAGGTAAAGTATATTAATTACTGCTGCTGTTTGCGTAAGTACTTTGATTTCATTGCATTGTGATTGAGCGATGTACCTATTGTAGATGAATAGCTGGAGGCATGCGGAAAGAGTTGGATTTGGGTATTAGGCCAGCATCATTAGAAGTTGCATGAACATGAAATGAAACTTCTGAGCTTCTGCCCTCACTACCATGGTGGAGTGAGTGGTAGGACCGAGTAACTTGTGATGCTGGGCTGGAACTATCTTTTGAAGATGCACTCGATGACGTTGACTATCCATGTGAAGTAATTTAAATTTTTGCAACCCTGCTTCCAGAACGGTGGGCCAGAACAAGACTCTTGACCTCTCTGGTTAACTGGTCCCATTCCTTCTGAGGGTTTGAGGCTTCCTGGCTCCCAGCAGAAACATGACCTTTCTTATTTTCTCAGTGCCTGGGAAACTAATAACCCTATAAATTCCCTAGATTCCTATTTATGCTCTTCCTATTTGCAATAAATATTGGTCCAGAGTCAATACCCCTCCCATAAAATGCTGATCTCTTTAAGAAGGGCAGGTTGCCTTTGATAGAAAGAGATTGCCTGCACAATATACGATCAGCCAACATAGCTTATCCCTCCGTTGAATGCTCAAGTAGGCAGTAGGCTGTGGGTCCCACTCAAACCTCTGCAATCATCATTTAAAAAAGGAGCAACACAAATTTTCACACACCACGCGTCTGCATCAGAATGGGTGTGGACAGATCAAAAATCAGCATCCCTGAGCCTGAAAATGACCCTTAACAATTTTTTATCCTGGAGTTTGTTAGCAGAGGCTGAATAGCTATTACTGCTGCATGTAGTGTGCCAAAACTTTAATTTAGTTATTTCAATTTAAGTGGATCTTGAATTGCATAGACCCCTAAAATAATCTTGAAATAGTGGCATTCCAAAGTAACTGCTGCTGTCAGACAGTATTCCTCACATCTTCCCGAAGTAACATAAAGACTAGCAAATATGATGATATTTATTCTTACAAATAAGCTGCTATAACATGACTGAAAACGAACAATATTTTTGTCATACGCAGTTTCCTGTTTTTTACTGTTGGTTGGGGAATTTGATTCCAAAATTCTGCTTGTTCATAGCTAGGGCTACTGATGTGATTGAATCATTCACATTTCTGTTGTTTGTTGGACTAAGAAGTTGCACTGGTGCATTGGGGATTAAAGCAATTTCATCCAATTTTCTGCACAGACTGCGTATCAATACTTCTGTAAATAACCCCTTTGGCTTAGGACAGACAAATGAGATCACCCCTTAAAAAATGTTGCATCAGCCTAAAGGAAAGAAATAAGGCTGGCTCAATCCAAAAGGTGAGTGGGCTTGTGACGCTGGAGTAATACTAGAAGTCACCGCACTGAAAAGAACAGGATCTATCCACAGAAACATATGTTAGCACTTGTGCAATACTGAAAGGAACCTATTGGAGGGATCACAAACTCTTGTTCATCTTTTATCTTTTAAGAAAATAACAATGTGATGCTAGTCCCTGACTGATGTCCCATCTGCTGCATGGTATCTGACTACAAGGAATGCATAATTCACTAGGCACTCTCTACTCAAAATGTCAGTACAAATGAAAACAAATCTGTAACCTAGTTTTATTTCCTTTTCCTAATTCTCTTGTTTCAATCATATGTTTTACTGTTCAATCTTTGAAGTTAACAACTGGAATGATGAAAAACAAGTGCAGTTATGCAGTAAAAACAAAATCAACTCAGCTGCTGCAGTATTGGCAATAAGGGAAAACTTATGGTATTAACATAAAGTAAAAATTCCTGTGGGAAGTATCAGAAATGAAGGACAAAAGAACTGTATGTGTTAGTGTATAGCAAATGTTCATAAGCCCTTATAATCTCCAGATGCTAGCAGAACCCTTTGGGTTTCTCAGAGTGTGCACGAGTACAGTGAGAATACAGACTGAGAAAATCAGGGCATCACATTACACTGCAAGTACTTTTGTTACTTAAGTTGGGTCATTTGATAGCATTTCTGGTACAAATATGGCTGTGTCCACGCCCTCAAATGAAGGTGAGTAAGAGCAGGTGGTGGTGAAGATTCATGCTGCTGACGAGTGTTTCAATTTTCTGGCACTCTTCCACCATGGGCCATTTTCCCAAAGACAGGATTACTGATGGAAGGGCTACCTACCCATAAGGGGTGAATAGCCAGGTAAGGACATTTCTAGTGAACCTGTGCATCTGCTGAGACTTTGAGAAACAGGACAGTTGTTTTGAATAGCCTCCCATCCTTGAAGATCTCCTCCATCATCAATGTCTGCTTGCAACTGCTGCAAGTTCATGTTGTTCAGTCAAAAGGCTCCCTTGTCACTGTAGTATCTTGGCTGCTGAGGTCATTTTGTAAAATTTAAAACTTATACGAATTGCAGAGATAGAGGGACATCTTCGCTCTCTGTTTTAAGTGTACTTCAGACAGCTGCTCCTTCCAAGTTGTAAGTTCTCCTTTTGGCAATTCAGCATCGATACTCCTGCCCTTAATTGACTAGTTAGCGTGCCTTTTAACCACTAATTGGCCAGTAGGTGGAAAGTCACTGTCGGGTGACTGTTCGTAAGGAGTGCATGGTCAGAACTCCCATTTGATGCTCATATTCAGGCTCTGAATCTCAACTCAAAATCCTGTTCATTATTTCATTGCCTACCTACAAGAAAAACTACATCCAACATTACCATTCCATGCTAACTTAATAAAATTAAAAATTAACTCACAATTAGTATTGTATTTTTTGTGATCTAAGAGATCATCATAACTTCTTCATGCTTGTAGCAACTTTGAATTACGGTCTCCTTTACATAATCATAAAAGAACACCTGTATTCTGTGTTAAGTTATTCACATATTATCAATCTTTATATCACATGAGCTCTTTAACTTTTCAGTTTCTTAGATCAGAAAATTATAGTCCTTTTGAAGTTGAATATTTGTGCCAAATCTTTGAACACTCTATACACTTTTTACAATGAACTAGGTTTAATGTAGCATGACACTACAAAAATGATCTTTACTTCAAAGTCATGAACATTAATACCTGATTGAATATTCTAGGACATAGTATTTTAAAAAAAACAGGCATTCCATGATTAAACATAGTAGATATTAAATCAGTTAATAATGTTATTTCAAAAACTGAAATGTTAGCCATAATTCATTAACCAGCTGCCCATCTTCACTGAAGTTACAGCGGAACAAATCCATTAGCTCAAACTGAAAATTTGAACTCGAAGCAGTGTTGTGGCTGAGAAGAGATGACAGGAGCTTCTCTGAGCAATAATGTTTAGCCAAACAATCATTGTGGAAACAAAATGGCTTTTTTGGTTTTGTGCTTGCTCCAATATTTTCCCCAAACTGTCGATAGGGGTAATTACAGCACTTCAAAATCCCTAGCATTTTGCGTGTGTCATTAAGGAAGGTAGTGGTGGTTTAGTGGTAACATCACTGGGCTAATAATCCCAGTGAACGTTCTGGGGACACAGATTTGAATGCCATCATGGCAGATGGTGAAGTTTGAATTCAATAAAAATCTGGAATTAAAAAGTTAGTCTAATGGTGACCATGTAACCATTGTTGATTGTCATAAAACCCATCTGATTTACTAATATTCTCTAGGGAAGGAAATCTGCCATTCTTGCCTGGCCTGGGCTACACGTGATTACAGACCCATGACAATGTGGTTGACTCCTAATTCCAATTGGACAATTCTAAACGGGCGGTAAATGCTGCTTTATCCTCTGATGTTCACACCCCATGAATACAAAAAGGGCTCATTTAGGGAACAGTGATCATTATATCATAATCTTTTGGAAGATGTCGAAAAATAATGTTGGTCAATCCAGAGTAAGATCTGGCAGAGAGAGACACAACCTCACTATGGCAAGAACAAAGCTGGCCTGGATAGACTAGAGCCAAGAGTTGGCAGAAAAAAACAATAGCTGAACAAAACTTAGCTATTTCTCACAGCAGATGTGCAAAATAACTTTCAAAGACAAATGCTTATGATGTCATATTTGTGTCATGACATGTGACCTAACTGCATAAAGCTGTAATCTCCATCTTACTCAGCTCTGTCCTCTAGCAGCATGGCATGCAGAAGGAAGCTTGTTGCAGTACATCGAATTGCTTAGCTTGAGCCCAGATATGCAAGAGCCTGTGATTGTAATGTACATATGGAATAACAGTTAATTGAAAAGTTAATATTTACTCCTACATTACCCACATCCTGTCCTCTGGTTATGGGAGCTAACTGGGTTTTTGAAAAGGCAACAGAGTGGGTTGCTAAGTGCAAGTCTGTTGATGTTGCATATATGGAATTCCAAAAAGACATTCAGCACAGTGCCACGCAACAGATTTGTGAAAGTTATAGGTCATGGAATACAATGGACAGTAGCAACATGGATACAACATTGACTGAGCAATAGGAAACAGAGAGTAATCGACTCTAGATACGATGCAAAGTGCATCAGGATAGCAGACGAGAGTGCAGGATACAGTGTTACAGTCACAGAGAAGGTGCAGAGAGAGGGAGAGAGATCAAAATTAATATTTGAGAGGACTGTTCAAAAGTGTGATAACAGCTGGGAAGAAGCTGTTCTTGGATCCTTTTGTACATATATTCAAACTTTTATATCTTCTGCCTGACAGAAGAGGCTGGAAGAGTGTCTAGCCAGAATGGGAGGGGTCTTTGATTATGTTGGTAACTTTCTTGAGGCAGCAGGAAGTACAGATAGAGACAATGGATGTCCTAGGCCCCACCCCCATACACCAAGCTTGTGATCACATTGTCTGCTATTACACACAACCCAATGTTACGAACATAAGAACCAGGAGCAGGATTAGGCCATCTGGGCCTTCAAGCCCACTCTGCCATTCAATAAGCTCATGGCTGCACTTTTCATGGCCTCAGCTGCACTTAGCCACCCTCTCACCATAACTCTTAATTCCTTTACTAATCAAAAATTTATCCATCTTAGCTTTAAAAACATTCAATGAGGAACCTCAACTACTTCACTGAGCAGGGAATTCCACTGTCTCACAACACTTTAGGTGAAGAGGTTCCTCCTCAATTCAGTCCTAAATTTGAGCACCCCCCCCCCCACAACTAATTTTGAGGCTATGCCCTCTTGTTCTAGTTTCATCCGCCAGTGGAAACACCCTCCCTGCTGCTATCTTACCTATTCCCTTCATAAGTTTATATGTTTCCTTTAGATGCCTCCCTCATTCTTCTAAATTCCAAAGAATAGTATCCTAGTATACTCAGTCTGTCCTCAGAAGCCAACCCTCTCAACTCTGGAATCAACCGACTGAATCTTCTGTGCACCCCCTCCAGTGCCAGTATATCCTTTCTCAAGTAAGGAGACCAAAACTGCATGCAGTACTCCAGGTGTGGCCTCACCGGCACCCTATACAGTTGTAACATAACCTCACTGCTTTTAATCTCAATCCTTCTAGCAATGAAGGACAAAATTCCATTTGCCCTCTTAATTATCCATGGTATCTGCAAACCAACCTTCTGTAATTCGTGCACAGCAACACCCAGGTTCCTCTGTACTGTAACATGTTGCAATTTTTTACCATTCAAGTAATAGGTCTTTTTACTGTTATTCCCACCATAATGGATGACTTTGCATTTATTAACATTGTACTCCATCTGCAAGATTTTTGCCCACTCACTTAACCTATATCCCTCTGCAAACTTGCAGAATCTTCTGCACATTTTGTGCATGGCACTAAGATGCGTGATAGAGCAAACAGTGGCACGCTACATGTGGTCCCCAACTCCAAATCTTTCAAGTAAATTGTAAACAATTGTGATCCCAACACTGATCCCTGAGGCACACCACTAGTCACTGATCATCAACCAGAAAGGCACTCATTTATTCCCACTCTTTGCTTTCTGTTAGCTAGTCCATGCTGAAACATTGCCTGTAATGCTGTGCACCCTATCTAATGCAGCAGCCTTTTGTGTGGCATGTTATTGAACACCTTTGGAAATCTAAATGCACCACATCTACTGGGTCCCCGTTGTCTACCATGTTGGTAACGTCTTCCTAGAATTCCAGCAAGCTAATTAAACATAACCTGCCCTTGATAAACCCGTGCCATGTCTGCCCCAATGGGACAATTTCTATCTAGATATCTTGCTATTTCTTCCTTGATGATAGATTCAAGCATTTTCCCGGCCACAGAAGTTAAGCTAATTGGCCCTATAATTCCCTATTTTCTGTCTACCTCCTGTTTTAAGTAGTGGTGTCATGTTTGCTGTTTTCCAATCTGCTGGAACTGACTCAGAGTCCAGCAAAATTTGGAAAATTACCACAAGCACGTTCACAATAGCCCCGCCATCCCTTTTAGTAGCCTTGGATGCATTCTGTCAGTGTCAGGAGGCCTGTCTACCATGAGCTCCATTAGCTTACCAATTACCTTTTTAGGTCGTCACCTACCTTAGTCTCCTTTTCATCAATTGGTGGCTTATTATTCATGTTGTTCACCTTGAAGACTGACACAAAATACCTGTTCAATGCCTCAGCCATTTCCTTGTTTCCCATTATTAAATCCTCCTTCTCATCCTCTAAAGGACCAATGTTTACTTTATCCACTCTCTTGTCGTTTTACATATTTGTAGAAACATTTGTTTATCTGCCTTATGTTCTGAGCTAGTTTATTCTTTGACTTGTCTTTGCAGCTTTTTTGTGGCTTTCTGTTGACTTTTAAAGTTTTCTCAATCTTTGCCACTTTGTCTGACTTATGTTCCAGTCTGAAAGTGTGGTTTTTATGAAAGTCTCCCTTATTTCCTTTGACACCCATGGCCCATTTGCTATAGGACTTCCCTTTCATTGGTATATACTTTTGCTGAGCCCTTTGAAAAATTGCTTTGAAAGTTCTCCACTGTTCCTCAACTGTCCCACCACCAGGTCTTTGCTTTCAGTCTACTTTAGCCATTTCCTCCCTCATCTTATGATAGTCTCCTCTATTTAAGCACAAGACCTTGATATTGCATTTTATCTTCTCATTTTCCATCCGAATTATAAACTCAACCATACTGTGATTGCTCTTTCCAAAAGGATCACTAACTGTAAGATCATTGGTTAGTCCTGCCTCATTACACAGGATCAAATCTAGGGATAGCTTGCTCCCTTGTCCATTACATACTATTCAAGAAAACTATGAAGACCATAAGACCATAAGATATAGGAGTGGAAGTAAGGCCATTCGGCCCATTTAAATCATGGCTTATGGGCATTTCAACTCCACTTCCCTGCACTCTCCCCGTAGCCCTTGATTCCTTGTGAGATCAAGAATTTGTCGATCTCTGCCTTGAAGGCATCCAACGTCCCGGCCTCCACTGCACTCTGCAGCAATGAATTCCACAAGGCCACCACTCTCTGGCTGAAGAAATGTCGTCTCACTTCAGTTTTAAATTTACCCCCTCTACTTTTAAGGCTGTGCCCACGGGTCCTAGACTCCCTGCCTAACGGAAACAACTTCCCAGCATCCACCCCTTCTAAACCATACATTATCTTGTAAGTTTCTATTAGATCTCCCCTCAACCTTCTAAACTCTAATGAATACAATCCCAGGATCCTTAGCTGTTCATCATACGTTAAACCTACCATTCCAGGGATCATCAGTGTGAATCTCCGCTGGACACGCTCCAGGGCTAGTATGTCCTTCCTGAATACATTGCTAATACATTCAATTAGCTCCTCCTCAATGTTGCCTTGATTGACCTGGTTCGACCAATCGACATGCAGATTAAAACCCCTCATGATAACTGCCGTACCATTTTGACAGGCATTAGCTATTTCTTTGTTCATTTACACCCCTAACATAATGTTATTTCTTGGTGGGCTATAGGCAACGCCTCGCAGTGACTTTTTCTTCTTAGAATTTCTAAATTCCACCCAAATGTACTCAACCTAATTCTCCACAGAACCTATATCATCTCTCATTACCCCTGATATCATCCTTAAATATCAGAGCTACACCACACCTCCTACCTTCCTGTCTGTCCTTCCGAATAGTTTGATGCCCCTGGATATTTAATTCCCAATCGTGACCATCCTTACCATCGTGTCGCTGTAAAGGTGCCTTTAACTCAACTACCTTGTTTCAAATGCCATGAACATTCAAGTAAAGTGCCTTTATGCTAGTTTTTATACCTTCTTTTTGAATTCTAACATCTCCATTAATAATATTCTCTTGAGCTTTCCTTCCTTTTATCTTCTTCTAAGTCTTCAATGTATTTAAACCCTCCTGCACACATGTAAGCCTGCTGTTTTTCTTTCTATTTACTATTATACTTCCTGTCAATTTCCCTTTCCTTCCAGTAACGGTCTCCATTAATAGCTATTCACTGACCTAGCCAGATCGTTATCCACTCCTTTGTCTGTCCAACTGCACTTCTCTCTGTTTGGGCTCTATTCCCACCTAACGTTTACTCCTTTTCCCCTTCCCCAACCCTATCTTCTGCATACAAACTGACATTTCCTAGCGACCATCAGTTCTGATGAAGGGTCACCAGGCCCGAACCTCTGATTTCTCTGCGCAGATGCTGCCAGACCTGCTGAGTTTTTCCAGCAACTTTTGGTTTTTGTTTGCGATTTATAGCATCCACAGTTTTTTTGGTTTTTGCCATGGATGGAAAGCTGGTTTGTGTGATGGACTGGGCTGTGTTCATGACTCTCTGTAGTTTCTTGTAGTCTTGGGAACAGCAGTTGCCATACCATGCTGTTGTGCATCCAGGTAGGATGCTTTCTATGGTGCATCTATAAAAATTAGTAAGAGTCCTTGTGGACATGATGAATTTCCTTAGTCTCCTCAGGAAGTAGAGAGGTTGGAATGCCTCCTTGACTACCATGTTGAATGTGGATGGACCAGGACAGATTGTTGTGATCATCACTGCCAGGAACTTGACACTTTCGACAATCTCCAGCTCATCACCATTTATGCCCTGCAGCCCGCTTCCTGAAGTCAATGACCAGCTCCTTCATTTCACTGACATAGATGGAGAGATTGTTGTCTTTACGCTGTAAGCACTTTATCTCTTTCCATCATTCGGATGAAATATTATATTGCATCTGGGTTTTCCAGTTGAGTCCATGTGATATTGCAAAATAAGTGTAAATCTATTGTCTACGGTAACCTCAAACAAGTCTAAACAGAAATTAACCTGTTGTTCAACTCACTACAGTTGACTGGTACAGAATGATTTTTATGTTTGTCTACAGAATTATAGCTGTTGATTAAAATAATTGTGTTTTAAGTACACTTTAAGGATTCATTAAACTGGTATTTAAAATACATATGCCTCTTGTGATGGAAGGTATGTAATTTATATCTATTTTAATGTCATTTGTTTTTAAGTTTGAAGTTATGATTTTGAGCTAGTTGCACATGGATTTTATCTGTATCTGAAGGGGTTTAATGATTAACTTGTAAGTATTTCAGTAGCCGTAGTAATTTCTTGTAAATGATACTGTGAAGGAAAGACTTCCTGGAAAGTATTGGGGTTCTGTTTATGTTGGGAAAATTGCATGAATGGATAAAGTAAACAGATGAGTGTAAGGCTCCTGTGTAGATGGTCGGGGATTGGTTTAAATCCTTTTATTATGGGAAACACGCATTTCTGGGGGGTAAATTTTTTTTATAGAATCTCTGCAGTATGGAAGCAGGCCATTTGGTCCACTGAGTTCAACAAACCCTCTGAAGAGCATCCCAACCAGACATACCCCATCCCTGCAAATCGCATGGCTAATCCATCTAACCTGTACACTCCTGGACACTACGGGCAATTTAGCATGGCCAATCCATCTGATCTGCACATCTTTGGGCTGTGTGAATGAGCCCACACAGACATGGGGCGAATGTGCAACCTCCACACAGACCGAGGGTAGGGTCAAACCCTGGTCCCTGGTGTGGTGAAGTGGCAGTGCTAACCACTGAGCCACCGTGCTACTTCAATGGTTTCTGTTTGGGTAGTTCTACAGGGATCTTAGCTGGATGTGTAAAGCAGTTTCTCCTGAGATAGGGAAAAATGAAATTTGAATTGTTAGTAACAGGTTACCTCAGTGTAAGGAGTATTGTAAAAGGTCCAGACCAGAAGTGAGATTTGAAATGGAGGAAGTTAAGCTCAGTTATGTTAAGGGTCCAGGAAGCCACAGCTGGGTTAACTCAAAAGTGATAGAACTCTTTTTGGTGTGAGTACTTTTTTTGAGCTTTTGAGATTAATGGGATATATTTTTCCCATGTATGTTTAAATGTGTGCTATGAGTAAATAATTGAGTATATTCTATTTATCGTCATCTCTTTTGTGTTATAAACTACTGTTTTATTGTTAAAATCAAATCTGCATCATTGTGTCCCTTCTGCTTCAGTGGCAGGCCACCACATAAAAAACAAGTGGACAAAATATGATCTATCAAGCCAGATTTCAGTCTCTGATTTGACTTATCGAATAGTGACACCAGCTGGGATCATGATACTTTCAAAGCTATCAGTGAAAAACAGATACCGATGGAATATGTTTATTAGATTAGGAGCTGGAGGTCATCAAAGGGAGTAAATTGTAGCTTTGAGAAAATATTGAAGGCTTTCATTTTTGTTTTTGTTTTATTTTTTCCTTCATTCCTCCCTTACCTATCCAGCATACCTCCTTCATATTTATCCCTTTTGCCCTGCAGGTGCTGATGCTGGATAGGGTACAAAATCATATTTGTTAGCCATCCTCTGTTAACTCAGCCACTGGTCCACTCATCATGTACAAGCTTGAAGAAGCCAGGATTTCCAGCTCTTCATTCACCAGCCCACAGGTTTATGATCAGTGAAGAGAATGGGTAGAACAGAAACAAATCTGTAGGAGGTTATCAAACCAGACACGCTCCAGCATGTATCATGAATGGCGGCCATAACGCTTGATATTTTTCTTCCCTGGCAATTTGAAGATGACTTTTTTTAAACTTAAGGAGGTCGTGCAGTCAGGCAAATTATCATCATGTTTCATAATTTTTGGTGCAGGTTTTAAAACTTGAATAATTGAAAATAAAATTGTAAATTTTGAGATAATCTGTACAATCAGCCAAATAGTTCATCAACTGTATCATCTGACCTCAAATTCCAATAGATGTTTCAATTATGAATTATCTTCAAAGCATTATGAAAATAAATGGCAATATAAGAATAAACTAGTGGATTGCTGTGAAGACTCTGCATTTTACTTTGCCATCCCGTTAAACATACCACAAAGGACAGAATATTTTTCGAGCACTGTGGAAGAGTAGACACATATGAAGGCTGTTTTGTTTAAATTTTCCCTTATCCTGCTCACATTAGAGTCATCGAGTCATACAGCACAGAAACAGAGCCTTCAGTCCAACCATCCACGCCAACTATAACCCCAAAGTAAACTAGTCCCACCTGCCTGCTCTTGGCCCATATCCCTCCAAACCTTTCCTATTCATGTACCTATCCAAATGTCTTTTAAACATTGTAATTATATCTGCATCTATCACTTCCTCAGGAAGTTCATTCCATACGCAAACCACCCACTGTATAAAAAAACTGCCCCTCATGTCTTTTTTAGATCTCCCTCCTCCCACCTTAAAAATGTGCCCCCTAGTCCTGAAAGCCCCCATCCTAAGGAAAAGACAACCACCATGAACTCTATACCTCTCATTATTTTATAAACTTTTGTCAGGCCACCCCGCAACCTCTTGCACTCCAATGAAAAAAGTCCCAGCCTATCCAGCCTTTCCCTGTAACTCAAGCCTTGCATACCCGGCAACATCCTGGTTAATTTCTTCTGAGCCCTCTCCAGCTTGATAATATCCTTCCAATAACAGGGTGACCAGAACTGGGCACAGTATTCCAGAAGAGGCCTCCCCAATGTGCTGTACAACCTCAAAAGGACTTTCCAACTCCTATAATCAAAAGCTTCATCAATGAAGGCAAGCATGGCAATTGCCTTTTTAACCACCATGTCTATATGTGATGTAAATTTCCAAGAATTATATATCTGCACCCCTAGGTCCAAGTGTCCTATGACACTACTCAAGGCCCTACCATTAATTGTATAAGCCCTATCCCTTGTTTGTTGCACCAAAATGCAATACATCACATCTATCCAGATTGAATTCCATCTGCTGATTTTCAACCATTTGACCTATTTGATCAAAATCCTTTTGTAGTCCTTGAAAACCTTCTTCAAAGTCTATTATGACACCAATGTTGGTGTCATCCACAAACTTACTGACAATTCCTTTCATACTCTCATCCAAATCATTTATATAAATGACAATAAAAACGGGTCCCTGAACCGATCCCTGTGGAACACTGCTGGTCACAGGACTCCAGCCTGAAAAGTAACCTTCCACCGTTACTCCGTGTCTCCTGCCATTAAGCCAATTATGTATCCAATTGGCAAGCTCACTCTGAATCCCATGTGACCTAACTTTCCTAGTTAGACTCCCATATGGGACCTTGTCAAAGGCTTTACTAAAATCCAAATAAACAACGTCTACTGCTCTGCCATCATCAATCCTTTTGGTGACTTCCTCAATAAACTCAATCAAGTTTGTGAGACATGATTTTCCTCGCACAAAATCATGCAGACTATCCCGAATCAGTTTTTGCCTCTCTACGTGTCCATAAATCTTTTATTGTCACTCCAACAATTTAGCCACGACCGAATTCAGACTCTCAGGTCTATAGCTCCCCAGTTTCTCCTTACAACCTTTCTTAAACAAAGGTACAACATTTGACACCCTCCAGAAATCAGGCACCTCACCCATTGTTATAGTTGATGCAAATATTTCTGCAAGGCGTCACATAATTTTGTTCCTTATTTCCCACGATGTCCTGGGATACATTAGATCAGGTCCCAGAGATTTATCTAACTTTGTATTCTCTAAGACCTGCCAAACTTCCTCTTCTGTAATGTGAACTGCTTTTAAAACATCAAAGTTGGCCTTGAGGAGTGTAGTGGAACAGAGGGACCTTGGGGTTCAGGAGCATGGTTCTCTGAAAGTGAAGTCACAGGTAGACAGGGCAGTGAAGAAGACTTTTGGCAAATGGCCTTCATCAGTCAGGATGAGTATGGAAGTTCCAAGATAACAAAATGTGAAGCTGGATGAATACAGCAGGCCAAGCTGCATCTAAGGAGCACAAAAGCTGACGTTTCAGGCCTAGACCCTTCATCAGAGCTCTGATGAGGGGTCTAGGTCCGAAACATCAGCTTTTGTGCTCCTGAGATGCTGCTTGGCGTGCTGTGTTCATCTAGCTTCACACTTTGTTATCTTGGATTCTCCAGCATCTGCAGTTCCCATTATCTCTGAGTTTGGAAGTTCGGAGGTTTATGACACAGTTTACAGGATGTTGGTGAGGCTGCACTTGGTGTATTGTGTTCAGTTTAGTTCACCTTGCTATAGGAAGGATGTTATTAAATTGGGAAGCGTACGGATAAGATTTACAAGGCTGTTGCCAGAGCCAGGGGACTGAGTTATAGGAAGAGGTGGGACAAGCTAGGATATTTTTCTTTCGAGTGTATGCGACTGAGGGGGGGATCTTATAGAAGTGTATAAGATCATGAGAGGCATGGATAGGGAGACTGCACTCAGCCTTTCACCCAGGGTTGGTGAATTGAGGACCAGAGGCCATCAATTTATATTAAGGGGTAAAGAATACATGGAAATCTGAGGGGCAACTTTTTCCACACAGAGGGTGGTATGCACACAGAATGAGCTGCCAGAGGAATTGGTTGAGGTGGGTACATTAACAACATTTAAAAGGCATTTGGATGAATACATGAATAGGAAAGGTTTAGAAGGATGTGGACAATGTGCAGGGGAATGGGGTTAATATTTTAGATGGACATTTTGGTCGTCATGGACCAGTTTGGGCTGAAGGTCCTGTCTCTGTGCTATGGGACTCTATGACTCTCCAGGTCTGGCAGCATCTTTGGAGAGAAATCACAGTTAACTTTGGGTCAAATGACCCTTCCTTCAGAATTCCCAGGCAGTCACCCATCCAAATACTAACAAGACCTGAGTCTACATAGCTTCCGAGATCAAATGAGATCAGGCATTTTCAAAGTTACAAAACCTGCTGCTTGAGTTTCTGCAAATGGTGATGCTTCATGGACATATTTTGATCTACGCCAAATGAAATGCCACAGGGTACACTTTCCGCACATCTGAGCTCCCCTGTCATGTCTCAACTTCTTTCAGATTATTTACTACAAACTGGATTCTAGAAAGTAGAATTATTCACTCTTAATCACCAATCAATTCCTTCTCTTGTGCCTATAAATTAGATATTTAAGTATCATGTAACTCTTGTAGGAACAACAGAGCTGCCAGCCATTCAGATAGTTGGCAGCTTTCAAAGGCATTACATCCCTCTGAGAAAGAAACAGAATCCTCACTTTAAGGTAATTTACGCTGCTCGCAGTGTGAAATGGTTATGGGACAGTGGGACAGGCTCTCCTTTACCTGTGGGGTGGTCTTGTTGAGGACTATGCAAATTCTAGCCCACTAATTTAAGAGAATTTTACCCATAAAGAAAACACAATCAATGAATTTTCTACCATTACTTCGTCACGATCTGAACACCTGTGTGTGAATTCACAATTTATTTGACAGTTCTGCCAATGTACTAAAGTTCTAAAACCTCTCTTGTCTTGAAGATGTCTCTTTGATGGTTCATTGCGTCTATATGTAAAGTATAAAATGTTGTCTAGAATAATAATATTTCTACACAGTTTGAAAACATTTGCAAATTTTTATTATGAGAAACTTTGCCATAATTACATTTCTCTTTCACACAATATCTCATCTCTACTTATCATTTCTATTTTATATAATTTAATTATCCCAGATGCTACAACTTACACACTCATCAATCTATGCTTTTGTCATTGCAGAACAAGCACAATTACCTTGCTGAAAAATAATGAGGTAATATTAGCATATGTTCACACTCATCTTCCAGCAACTATTAGAGGTCAATTATGAGCCATGATTATGAGTTGAACTAGAAACAATATCAGCACAAAACAAATCTTTTTCTGCAATTGTCAACCCTTTAAATGTAGGACACCTTGTAAGCAGTTGGTTGAGAACATCCATCAAGTACAAGAGTTGAGCTTATTGAATTGCAACGTTTCTTGGTACCATCATAATCTCATCAAACTCAGTACTAGGGTTGCAGCCTGTTTCCATTTATCTGCACTGACATCTGGAGACCACCATGAAACATAAATATCTGGTCTTTACTGTTCATTGCTACTTAAATAAAATCTGCACTATCCTGTGTAATTAATTTATCGCTCCTGAACATAAATGCATTTGCTTCAAGGAGCAGTCAAGCTGAACTTCATAAGTCTGTCAGCCTGTCTCACTGAATTCTCTTCACAATTAGCTGCTCTTTTTAATTATTCAATCAAAAATTAAAAGCCAGCTTCAAGGATCATTTAGAGTTGATTTTCTCTGCATAACAGCGAGTTAGTCTGATAGCAATGCTCTACCATTTATCAAATGCTCATAATTAGTGTTTCATTCTGCATTCATTACTGTTCAAAATAACTAGCTGAAAATTCTTCACAAAGTGATTTTACTGAATGAAGGACCTCACTTAACAGTTTTGGCTGTGTCAGTTTTGTTGGGTTTCATGGAGGGTTTCCCTCTGTGAATCCTAGTGAGTTTTCTCATTCCTTCATCCCAAACTCGCCTCATTAACTACTATCGCACCCCTAAGGACCTCCACTGAACCAATGCTAGCTGCATTTGCTACATGTAAGAATTGTTACTGCCTAGATATCCCGGAATAGACTGGGTTCCCTGAAATCCACACCAACTTTAAAAGGCAGTTGTACTCCCAGTCAAGCATGATTAGAGGGAGTTGCACTGCATGGTTCATGACATTTTTCCTGGACGTGGCAGAGAACTGGAAATTGGCACTCTGGTTTGTGGATGGGAACCTGGAAGACCCTTGTGAAAGAGGTGGTGCTGAGGAGAGACGTTCTCTACTCTCAGGACTGGCAGAGGACATATAGTAACCAGAAAGAGAGAAAACAGAAGCAGGATTAGGCCACTCAACCCTTTGAGCCTGTTGCACCGTTCAACACAATCATGGCTGATCATCCAACTCAGTATCTGGTACCCACCTTCTCCCCATATCCTTTGCTCTAACTTGTCTTAAGAACTATATCTACATCTTTCTTGAAAGTCTTCAATCTTACCTCTCTGATCTTCAATCCACAATACTCCTCAATGCAGCAAATGCTGTCTCAAATATCCTTTGGCTTCAGGTGCCAACTGTAGACACCAATCTTCTATCCTTGCACCAAATCTTCGATCTTCTCCCACTTGTAGCCTTATCTCTGGCTTTTCCGATTGCTCTCTCCTACCTGCTACTTGGCTGTAGTCTGTTGCCAAAGGCCTACTTGTCCAACAGCCAAATAGCCTCTCGACCTGGTTATCCAAAGCTGGGAAATAGAGGTAAAACATGATGATGAGACCTCCCATGAACTTTGTTCTTCCTAGTTTCCTGATCAAAAATCACCTTCTCTGCATTGGAAATTGGATTAGAGCCAAGGTGCCCATTTCAATTTTGACTTTGCCTATGAGCATCATGTGTAAAATGCAATCCTAATTTCCAACAATGGTTCATTTGCCTAATCCAAGCTTCAACTTTGGAGAAAATTTAGGCAGATTTGGATAACACTACCACAATGAATACTATAATGTAGGAGGATCTCCTTCACCTTTTACATTATTTTAATATTTAATCAGTTTACAGTCGACTGTATCTTAATGCAACATACCTGCCTTGGCCCTATAGCCCTTTAATACCTTACCTACCAAAAATCCATTAACTTTTGTTTTAAAATTTAATTTGATCTAAGATGAACAGTTTTTCTTTGGGGAGAAAGTTCTCAATTACCTTTGTGAATGACTTAATGAAGAGAAAGAAGATTGTTTAGGGTCACAGAAGTATGACACTTACACTGCTACTGATCAGTTTAGATATACAATTCAAAAGATTAACATTTTCTTAAAATTAACAATTTAAGAAATTGGATAAATTTAATAAAATATGGTCACGTATTATGAAATGTTTGATTGCATCAAATTAATAGGTAAACTTTAATGTTGCACAGAATGTTTTGTCCGTAAACCTGTACTAATAAATCAAGCAAAGTAAATTTATAAAGAATTTAAGGATTGAGAATTAAAGCTTTTGATATAAAAGTGTTTAAAAGATGGTTTGTTGCATAAAACTAATTCATGAGGAATTAATGCATTCATCTTCAATAATATAAATTATTTTCTTGCTTTATAATTCTAACGAGCTTAATTATTACCTTTCAATGTACAAGACAGCATTTCAAGTGAAGGAATTAATGAGAAAGATTGGGCTATAAGTTAAAGTTAATTTGCAATGTTTATTTGCTAAATATAGACCATAAAATGGAAATAAATTACCACATGGGCTATGTTCACTAAATTGTCATTATTTTCAGTGTGTTATTTTTGAAAAGATTTGTTCATGCACCATGGTCATGGCTGGCTGGTCCAGCATTTATTGTACATTCCTAATATTTACTGGGGAGAAGGACATGACCACTTGCTTTCCTTAACTGCTGCAGTCCTTGGGATTTAGGGATACCTACAGGGCTGCTAAGAAGAGAGTTCCAGAATTTTGATCCAGTGACTATGAAGGAACTGTAATATAGTTCCAAGTCAGGATGATGTTTGTACCAGAGAGAAGCTTGCAAGTTGTGGTATTCCATGATTTGGGGTACCCATTTGAAGCAGTAAAAAAAAGGGTTTTCACCTGGGGACTCATCATTACAGCATTTATATGACTAATATGACAGATACTTATGCTGAAAACTCTCTTCTTCTGTTAATCAAACTCAGGTAATGTTGAAACATAGGCGATAGGAGAAGGACCAGGCCATTTGACACCTTGAGCCTGCTCTGCCGTTCAATATGATCATAGCTCGGTCAGTAACGTAATCCCATATCCCTTGATTCCTTTAGCCACAAGGGTGATATTTACTTCTTTCTTGAAATTTTCTGGCTTCAACCATTTTCTGTGGTTGTGAATTCCATTGGCTCACCACTTTGTGGGTGAAGAAATTTCTCCTCAAATCAGTTCTAAAAAGTTTACACCTTACCCTTCAACTCTGACCCTTGGTTCTAGCCACCCCCTCTCCTCATCCACACCACCCACTCTGAACATTGGAAACATCCTTCCTATAGTTAAGATCTCTGGTCCTGACAAAATAGTACAGGTTTTTATGAGATCCTCACTTATTCTTCTCAACCCCAGTGAATAAAATCCTAACTGACTCAATTTCTCCTCACATGTCAGACTAACCATCTCAGGAATTCATTTAGTAAGCCTTTGTTGCATGTCCTCAATAGCGAAAACATCCTTCCTCAGATAAGGGGACCAAAGCTGCACTCAATATTCTGGGTGTGGACTCACCCATGCCACATATAATTTTAGGAGGACATCCTTATCATAGTATATTCATGTGCTGTACTAAGATACAGTGTCCTATTTAATTTTCTTGCTGAACTTTGCTGGTCTAGTTTTTATTGTTTAGTGTACTTCCTCACTAAGTTATAAAAGTGATCTGCATATATTCTTGCCCTTTAATATTCATATTGTAATCTTTGCAGGATACATTTGGTTTAATCTTAGTGTTCATTAGAACTTTTAATTACAATAGAAAAGGGGAGGCTACAATTGATATTGTGAAATCTGTCAGAGCCAACAGTTATAAACCAGATTTTTGCTATTCACTGCCAAGCAGACATTATATCCATAAAGTCTCTATAAGAACTGGGATTGAGGGACATCATGTAAAGTAGAGATTTATGATTGCTGTAAAATGGTGTACCATTATAATGAAATGAATAGAACTGTTTGAATGCTGGATTTTGCTGAATGAGCCCATATCAGAAGAGAGAACAAGGGACTAAAATTGATGTCTTCACTCCTGATTTAGGGAAAGGAAATTGAGGCGAATTTCCCAGTTCTGATCAGTTACCTCTCACTGCTGGCAGTACACTTATGTGGATATCAGCGGGTGGAAAGGATCAAGCTAACTACACCCTCTGTAGTCAAAAAGCCACCAGTTGCTGTCTGCAAAATATTAAGAACTGACTTTTCTGGAGTCAGAGACAACACAGTCAGAAGAAGGGTCCAGACCCAAAACGTCAACTTTCCTGCTCCTCTGATACTGCCTAGCCTGCTGTGTTCCTCCAGCTCCACACTGTTGTTATCAGTTGCTATCTGCCTAGCCTTACAAAGGAAAATGGCCACTTGGGTCATGACATCTTTGTTTGTCTTCAGATTTTTAAAATAGATTTTGCATTAAAAGTTGCCATGATTAGAAATCCACTTCAACACAGGATATGGGGAGGCCTGCATGAATTGAGCAAGCCTACAGCATGTGATGAATTAATTCAACTAGATCAACAAATCATTAATAAGCAGCAGAGTCTGAATCAATGAATGCCGTTAGAATTGTTAATTCACTGTAAACTCAGGTACAGAAAGGGAAATAAAGAGCAAGCAAGAAAGACGGAATTGAGAGAGAATAGACAGGCAGAAACAAAAAGCTGTTTTATTCAAATATTTCTCTTTTTTAGGCTCGCCTACAGTAATAAATATTTGAAGGAATTAAACTTAACACTTATGAAAGTTAATTATGAGTGCCAGAAGTGTTATTTTGCTGTACATAGACTTAACATACACCTCGACTAAGATGGACAGGACTTAACTATTTCCACATACAAGCAGCAATTTCATGCACTTAAATGTTGAACTTTTTTGCAAATGTACCAGTGTTGTGAAACTTCAGGAAAGGCAAAACAATTTGGATAGCAACTTCCAGACTTCTGTGAGCATCTGTGAATATGTGGTTGCTGAAGTTACTATCCAATTTACACCTTAAGGGCAGTAATCACTCTTAACAAAGTCTAACCCATTCTATTCACCTCGTAAAGGTTTGAAAACAAATTAAAAAATGCATTCAGGAAAGAGCAAATTTAGCTATTATGAGAACAGAAATTGCTGGAGAAACTGAATGGATCTGGCAGCTTGTGTGAGAAGTCAAAAGCATGGTTAATGTTTTGAGTCTGATATAACTCTTCTTTAGAACTAAAGTTTTAATGTTCTGAAGTAGAGTCATGCCTAATGTGAAATGTTAATTCTATTTCTCTCTCCACAGATGCTGCCAGACCTATTGAGTTTCTCTCGCACTTTCTGTTTTTATTTTGGACTTTCAGCAGCCAAAGTGTTTTGCTGTCAAATTTAGCTATTGCTATATCAAAAATGTAGCACCCCTATTTGTAAAGAGATCCATTTAGCAGCGACTTACATTACTACCTGTTTCCTTGTGAATTAACAGATACATTCGTAAGTACAGAACCATTGCACTCAAGTTCAAATCTGCAATAGGTATCTTATATTGACAACTGGGTAAATGAACAACTTGAAGAAAATAATGTCTTTAACATTGTAAAATAACCTAAAATGCTTCACAGAAGTACCATCGAACAAATTTGACAATGACCCCAATAAGGAGATATTAAGGAAAATTACCAAAAGCTTGGCCAAGGGGTAGGATTCAAGAAGCAGCTTACTTAAGAGTTGGAGAGATTTAAGTAGGAAATTCAAGAACTTGATGCATAGGTAGTGGAAAGCATGGCTGCAAAAGACGGAGTGAAGAAAATTGAGGTTACTCAAAAGGCCAGAGTTGGAAAAGCTGACAAATCACATGGAATTGAGGGGCTGGAGAAAGTAACAGAAATAGGGAGATTAAGACCATGAAAATTCTTGAAGCTAAGGATTAAAGTTTTAACATTGAGGTATTATCAGATTAGGAAGTCAGTGAGCATGAAATGGCACTTCGTGAAACTTAGGCCATGGGCAATAGAACCTTAGATGAGTTCAGCTTTATGAAGGGTACAGGCTAGGAGGACAACCAGGAGAGCACTGGAATAGTTGAGAGGCAATAAAAATATTAGCCAAAATTTCATCAGTAGTTAAGCTGATGTAGAGAAAGAGCCCGAGTTAGGAATTATGGAAGCCAGTTTCTTCGGTGGTGGGAATAATGCAGGGCAGATGTTCAGTACTTCTATTGTGGACATAGAAAGTCAAGTATCTCATAATCAACTGTTCGCACACCAGCAGCAGTGTGCCTGGATGTAACATTTGCAATGTGCTACTGAATATTCTGCCTGGAGCTCAGAGATGACCTGTGTATTTTCTCCTAAATTTCAGCGTATTTAGATTCACGTCCAATAAACTTATTTTTTTAAAAATCAAAACAGCCGGATTAAATTGGCTTTCTTTAAAACATAAATTCAATTGGCCAGTGAGAAAGAAATCCATGAGGGAGGGATAGCAAGAACTGCAGTTGCTGGAATCAGAGACAACACAGTGTAGAGCCGGAGGAACGTGTGAGGGAGGGGATCCTTTATAAATTGACTTTGTTGCCACAAACTGAGGTGGTTGGAGAATAAAGAAAGGAGCCAGTTCGTGCCTCCTCACTCAGGAACTTGACAATTTGGGGTATCTGATCTGGAAGCATAAAAAACTGGAAGTATTGCCCAATGACTGGCTGCAAGAATGTGTTTCTTAAAGTATTCCTCCATATCCTCATCTGTCAAAACACTTGGTGAAATGAGGCTAAATACAAATTATTAAGCTCTTTTGACTAATAGTAACGTGAATGTACAGCCGTTATGACTGTATGCACTCAATTTAATGTTTGGAATTTCTCATAATAATGCGACATAAAGAACATACTACATTGAATCATATCAGTGGGTTGTCTCACTAGACAGAAAAACTGGCTTCTAACTATCCTCCAGCATTTCAAACCTATTTTCATCAGCAAATGCCATTTTCATTTTCTCTCATCACCTCCCCACAGATAGGCAGAAATTAAAGGATTCATTTAATACTATAGGTGTGAGATATCTTTGAATACATGGAGAAACTGGTAAAAATTTTCTGTTTAATCTCGTTCATGAAACTTTCACTTAGCATAGCATGTATTTTTTTGTTAAGGGCCTGTGATTAAACTTGTGAGCATACACATTGCTAAACAAAAATCCAGTATAAATACTTTGTGAGGAAAACAGTCACAAAATCTTAAAATATGATAAATGATTTTGGTTAGTAAAGGAAGGCGGGGAATGAATAATTTCTAAGATTCCCAACTCAGCCATAAATTTTCCCAACATTATTTAGTATTAAAACTTTACAGAAATATTTTTTCCAGATGTTTTATAATAGAAAACATTTGTCTGTTTTTAATGTTGTACAGGAGATTCAGTACTTAAAGGGTTTATGCTGAATATAATGTGATCATTCGAAAAAGAACAATCTTGCTTTCTGAGCTAAGTATTTTAAGAAATTAGGGTCCTGATTAGTTAATCTAACTTCAGTAAACACAGCAGATTGAGTTTAAAGTGAAAGGGTTGATGTGTGTTGTCTTGTATAAAAGGAGTAAACAGTATATAATGTAATAGTATTGACTTTCCTCACCTTACCCTTTTACAGCTATCATAAATCATTAATCTCCATGATGTGTCTCATTCCCAGTTCCTAAATACTTTAAAAAATGGATATTTTCTGCCATTGATTTGCATAAGCAGAAAACCTAGCCCACAAAAGACGCACATTACTTTTATTTTGTTGCGAATAAAATTCGTCTTGAACATTAAGAATTGACAAAAGATAATTTGTGAAGATTACAGCCTCAGTCAGGAGAATGGCAATAAGTGACAAAATAAGTAAGCAAATTATTTTTATAATTGGGGATTAGGTATGCTTATGAGTAAATAGACTAAGTGTGATATTTTGTGAAATGTAGAATATTGTAATCATTTGGTTTCCTGTCTCCGTCCCTTCCTCCAGAACGATCTTCCCACTTTACAGAAAATGACAAAACTCAATAAACACAAGTTGAAAGGCCTGAGAGCTTGAGTGTCAGTTATTGCTGGAATTTGAACCACAGGACGCAACAGCACAATATGAACGTCTTAATTGCTGCCTGCAACAGAACAAACCTTACATTCTCTCATCAGTCAAACATTGCAAATCCAATCGCAGCAGTGGAGAGACGTTGCTACCCGTTTTTTTTCCAGAGTGGGTGCATCCTCTGGGGATATTTGAAACACTATTGCCCTTTGGCCCCAATCAGATCCTATTCATAAAGTAATTACAGATTGATTTAACAAAATCTGAACTTGTTTTCCTAATTCTAAAGTAATTCAGTCAATTAGGGCGTACAATAAAACATTCACCAGAAAGTTTGTAGTGACTGTGATTAGTGTGTGGTCCTCCAGCTTTACTCACAAGAAGCGGTAACATTTGGTGTTGTTTCTTTCTAATTCAGTAAGTAGTGGGGCAGTTGGATCCATCTGTGACAGGTCACTACCAGTCAGTTTGTGGACCTTCCATAAATGAGGCCGGATGAACCTCGGAACATACAGTGTAATGGATTCCAGAATGTTGTCTAGACCGGGGAGAGCTGTTTGTCTCAGGCATATATTTAACTATGTCTGTGCCAGTGCCAGTACTGAGACCAGTCCAAACGAATTTGGGTTTCTCAATCTGTATTTACACACCGAACAAAATGCTGCATTTTTTCCTTCCTGCCAGATCTTGGCACACCCAGTAGCGTGACGCATTGATCTGGCATAATGAGAGAGTCCACTTGGGCTCTGGGACCAGCTCGCAGTCAGTTTCAGTATGATATTTTGAGGTGGCATAAACTGTATTTTGAAATGTTGAGACGCTTCCTGCCACAAAACCCAAGGATCCTGGCCAGACTGTAAGGTGCAAGGAACAAGGAAGTCATAGCAAACTGCTCCACGCAAGGAAAAGAATTGCAAATTAATTCAGGTCTGGAAGCAGAATATGTATTGGCTACTGGGTTAGAGAGAGAGGGAAAAATAGCTCATTTTGATGCTCCAGTGTAAATTAGGAAACAAATCTGCTTTTCAAACTTTAAAGTACACCCTGGCTAGGAATCCCTACATACCTGAATGAAATTCCAAATGATGAAATGGCAGCAAGGCATTTCAGTGATCTGTTTTAACCAAGTGAGTAGACTTGGATTTCTATTTCAAACTTTCCTCATACTGTGAGCTTCACCAGTCCCATAGAGAGAGGTGCAAAACAAAGCTTAACCATTACTCCCCAGAGACAGAAGGAGAAAAGAATGGGAAAAAAAGATGCCACTGTCCTTGGATGTAGCTCAACAAATAAGCAGGAAGTGGGAGAAGAACTGCCAGAGAATATGCATAAGATGATCTGCAAAAGGAGTGGAATAAAAGGGAACAAAAGAACAAGAACAAAGGAGAAGTACAGCACGGGAACATACCCTTCGGCCCTCCAAGCTAGTGCTGATCATCATGCTCTAACTAATCCAGAAATCAAACCTTCGGCCCTTATTTGATCCATATTCCTCTGTTCCCTCCCTTTTCATAGAATCGCTACAGTGTGGAAACAGGCCCTTCATCCCAACAAGTCCACACCGACTCTCAGAGCATCCCACCCAGACCCAACCCCCTGTAACCCCCACAATCTACACACCCTTGAACACTATGGACAATTTAGCATGGTTAATCCACCTAGCCTGCACAACTTTGGACCGTGGGAGGAAACTTATACAGGCACGGGGAGAATGCGAAAACTCCACACGCAGTCGCCTGAGGGTGAAATTGAACCTGGGTCCCCGGTGCTGTGAGGCTGCAGTGCTAACCACTGAGCCACCGTGCTGCCCCAAACTCTTAAATGTCGCCAATGTGCCCGCTCCCTCCACCTCCCCGGTGGTGTGTTCCAGGCTCCTACCACTCTCCGAGTGTAAAACATCCCTCGTGCATCTCTCTTAAACTTGCCCCCTCTGACCTTGAACCTGTACCCCCTTGTATTTGAAACTTCAGCCCTGGGAAAAAGCCTCTGATTATCCACTCTATCTATGCCTCTCTTAATTTTGTAGACTTCTGTCGGGTCTCCCCTCAGCCGCCATCTTTCCAGTGAAAACAATCTTTATCATCAATAGCATCAATTTTTAACCTTTCCTCATAGTCAATGTCCTTGAGATTGGGCGACATCGTAGTGAGCCTTCTCTGCACTCTCTCCAAATCTTCCACCTCCTTCTGGCAGTGTGCCAACCGAAACTGCACACATTACCCTAAAAGTTGCCTACCAAGGGTTTTATATTGCTGCAACATGGTTTGCCAACACCTGTACTCCATGTCCCAGCTAATGAAGGCAAGCATGCCAAATGCCTTCTTAATCACAAAGTTGCTGGAAAAGCTCAGCAGGTCTGGCAGCATCTGTGAAGAAAAAAGCAGCATTAATGTTTCGGTCTGGTGACCCTTCTTCACTTCTGGGTCACCAGACCCAAAATGTTAACTCTGTTTTTTCCTCCACAGATGCTGCCAGACCTACTGAGCTTTTCCAGCAACTTTGTTTTTGTTCCTGATTTACAACATCCACAGTTCTTTAAGGTTTTATTGCCTTCTTAATCGCCTTGGCCACCTATGTTACCATGTTTAGGGAACTGTGGACCTGCACACCCAAATCCATCTGAATGTTAATGTTCCTAAGGATTCTACCATTTACAGTATGATTTACACCTAAATTTAACAAATCATCAAATTTGTCTGGATTAAGCTCTATCTGCCATTCCTGTGCCCAAGTCGCCACTCTATCTATATCCCGTTGTATCCTTTCACAGTTGTCGGCACTGTCAGTCGCTCTACTATCTGGGCTATCTTTTCAACTGTAGGACACAACATGTACAATTTTTACTACATGGCAAATGATGCTGACTAATGAAAATTGATGTACGGGAAGGAGGTTTTCTGGGTTCACTGTAATAATGAAATGTTAAACAGGATTTCGCTCAAGCCTACAGCAAACTTAAGGATTTTCTCCCCTTACCCAAGAAAAGGGATAAAAAGCTTAAATACCAAAGCATTGCTCTTTGAGTTTTTAATATTAAACACAGACATGCCAACCCTCAGTCTCCACTGTCTTTCAGTTAAAAATTACTGTGATTCCTCAACTCAAATGGGCATGTGACTAATGCTTACTGCCAATCAAATTGATGAAAAGCAAATCTCATGACTTTTGCTTTTGCATCCATACTTTAGCAGCAAAAACAACTTCACTTAAAACAGCAAAGGCCACCAAAACAGTCCTTTGGTAGTAGTTTTGCAGAGCAAACACACCTTAATTGGTCTCAAAGATCAGCCTCTTTCCATTCAAGCATTGTAGCCTCAGAAATGATCTGATAGATGTCTATATAATAGCGACAAGCTTATTGAAAGATTATTAGAGACATAAAGTCATAGTCATATAACACAGAAACAGACCCATTGATCCAACTCTTCTATGCCAATCAGACTTCCCAAACTAAACAAGTCCCACTTGCCTGCTTTTGTGCCATATCCCTCCAAACCTTTCTTATTTATGTGTCAGTCCAAATGAAAATATCTTTCAAATGTTGTAACGGTACCTGCATCTCTCATTTGCTCTGGCAGTTCACTCCACATATGAACCACCCTCTGTATGAAAATGTTGCACCTCAGGACCATTTAAAATCTTTCTCCTCACACCTTAAAAAAAAAGCCACCTAATGTTGAACTCCCCACCCTAAGGCTGATCTATACCCCTCGTGACTCTATAAACCTCTATAAGGCCAGCCCTCAACCTCCTATGCTTCAGTGAAAAGAGTCCCAGCCTATCCAGCCTCTCCTCACAACTCAAATCCTCCAGACCCAGCAGCATCCTGGTAAATCTTTTCAGAGCCATCTTCAATTTATCACGGCTAAATCATCTAGCCTGCACATCTTTAGCCATTACACCCCACAGCTGTTAGTGTAACAGGTTTGAAAACGTGAGTTTAAACCATGTGTGAGTATGAATAGACAGGACGATACAAGGTTCTTCTTTTCTCAGAGAGTAAGGAGCCTCTGGAGTACAATATTACCTCTTGTGCTGGGCATCAACTGTCTGTAAATTTTCAAGAAGAAGGTGGACTGGGTTCCTGGCTGGGGGAAGAGGTCTTTGCCTTTATAGGCTAGGTCACCAGAGTTCTGCTGTCCTATTCAAAATTGTCAAGTGGTCGTGGTTTAACCTGAGGGTCACCCAGGTCTCAGAGAAGGGGAGACGTTGAAAAGGAG
This sequence comes from Stegostoma tigrinum, assembly GCF_030684315.1. Taxonomy (NCBI): domain Eukaryota; kingdom Metazoa; phylum Chordata; class Chondrichthyes; order Orectolobiformes; family Stegostomatidae; genus Stegostoma; species Stegostoma tigrinum. The sequence goes on from NC_081358.1 coordinate 13,750,424, forward strand.
GGACCTTTTTGGTAACCTCATGAAGGTATGGCAATTGAACCCACACTGTTGGTGTCACTTTGTATTGCAAACCAACCATCCAACTGAACCTCTTTGGAGATAACTCTTGGTCCTATTGAATTGGATTTACAGAGTTGAATTTTTCAGACTATTTCCTTGTGTTTGTTTGCTTTTCCCAGGAGATTGAAAGACTATGGATATGGTGGGTGGAATTCAGTGGGAAGGGAAGGTGGACATCTGCTGGGGTTTGAGGGGGGATTGTTGAGGGGGTTAGGAATTGTGGTAAGTGTGGTGTAGAGAGTAATACGGTAAAGGAATGTGAAGAATTGTTGACCTGTGACAGTCTGAACATTGAGGTATAGCAGGTTTGATGGAGCAGTTAGTCTCTTCCAGGACATGAATTTCATATGTTCATAATTATATCATTAGTTCGTCAAGTTTCAGCCAACTTGTATAAGAGTTTTCAATTATCTGACTGCATGAATTATGTTTTTGTTTTGTGGTTCTCCATTATAAGATAAAAATTGAAAACAGAGCAGAATGTAAATGTCGAGGAGAAACAAGCCGAACTTGTATTGTAACAATGTTTTATTTGTAACTCAACTCGAGGTGATTTGAAATTCAGCTGAAAGCAAATTTTTTGTCCGTAACTTTGACAATCTGCAGCTGAGCACCACCAGGTTCATTAGTATCACAAACCTGGTGGTAGACTAGCAGAAACTCAAACTTTTGTACCGATGCTATACTGTGGAATAATTACACTCAAGCAAAGCCACATCATCAGCAGCGTATGTTTCTACAGTAGTTTTAAATTCATTAAGACGTTTTCAGGTGCTTCACAGGAGGATATTAGAACAACATACGGCTGTCACACCGCTCCCAAAGGGAGAAGCAGCAGGTGAAGATCAACCAAAGACCTGGAAGAGAATGATGGGACCCTGCATCCATAGGTCTCACTGGCATTTTCTACAACACAATGTTGATGCAGATTAAGGATGTCCTTGGCTACCATCAATGAACTGTGTTATTTGCTGAAACAGGAGTTGCATTCAGAAGAAATCTGTTCTGGTGGGCATGAGGAGATAGTTGTCCTGTGTTTTTATACTTGTGGCTTGTTTCAAGGATTAATTGGGAGCCGCTGTGGCACCTCCCAGTTCTCAACCCAGAAAAGCATTCAGAATGTTGCTTTCTCCAGAGCATAGCTTTGATCCCTTCCCCCGCCATTAGAAGGAATATCAAATAACTAAATCTCTCTCTTCTGCCATGGCAGGGCACTATAGACTGCACCCTCCTTGCTTTGAGAGCACCCAACATGCTAACAGGGAAGACCTCCACTCCAACAGTGTTCAACCTCTTTGTGACCTTTAATGGCAAATTTTGGAGCTCGGTGCTAGATATCCTTGGAGCTGCTATGATGTGTGAATAGAGGACTCACAGGTTCCTGTTCCTTTCTAAGTCCTTTGGGCCATACAGAGACGGTTGCTAGGAGACAAGGGTTGCCTTTGGAAACATGAAGCATGACATCTTTATGAAACCCTCAGACTGACACAGAATGAAGAATCAATGTTAGCCAGGCTTTCCATTGTGCCATAATGGAACAGAACATAGGCCTCCTTAAGGTGGAGCTTCAATGTCTGGCCACTCAGGCAGCACCTTGCAGTGTAGTCCATAGCAGGTCCTTCAAAATGGGAGTCTACAAGTTTTGGATGTCGAGGGAAAGGGATTCAATCGCAATCTGCTGAGGATGAAGATGAGGACAGTGTCCAGGAGGGGCATCGAAAAGAGCACAAAAGAGTAATACATTATTGAGTGCAATAAGGCAGAGAGAGCCAAATTGGAAACTACTTCCAGGATGAATGAGCTGGATTTGGACTTGGTTTCATTGTACAAATGCTTGTTGGATACATGGTGAGTAGTCCCTTCTCAGTACAAAGGACGTGTAAAACCTAGTTATCTTGGCAGTCCTTAACCTTTTATTTTGCTAAATAAAAGTTTTCTGATTCATCTGATTGTACATTTGATATCGTCACATGATCTCACCTTCAAGTACATACACATTATGTGTTACACGGACTGTTGGGGAAAAAATAGCAATCAGTGAGAATTTGCAGCAATATCACATGATGTTTCTAAGGTTAGATAACTCTTGAGGCTTCAGTCAGAATATGATACATGAGCGTTGAGCAGTGAAGTCTTGCATGGTGAGCAGCCGACTGAGAGGAATTGTGAGAAATCTCTTTTTGACTCTTCCGTCGTTAGTTGGCTTTCAATATTTCAGAATTGGTATAGATTGACAAATTACCCTAAAATGTTTTAACACCCTGGAGGGCACCATGGTACCTGAGAGAGGTTGCTCCTTGTGCAGCCTTTCTGGGCAAATCATTAAGCTATGAGGGAGTGCGGATGCGTGAAATTTCCATAGGATAGTTTTGAATGGCAGTGGACTCCTTTGGAGAACTGTTGGATACAACGAACCTTTTCCATGGCTACAGTCACGGATTGCAGACCTATCCATTTATTTGGCCGATCCAGAGAGTGTTGAATCTAGCCTTCCACTGTAGTCATCAATCTCTCCATGGTGACAGATAGACAGATAGGCATGCTGGAACTAGCACTGTGGTGATATTGTTGGTGGACTCCTCCATCTTTTGATCCAGCTTACTCTCTCTGATAAACACTGTCTGACATTTCTGAGCCTCTCTATCCATATTCACCAAGTCATTGATGCATGAGACCATTAGATCATGTTCTTCCAATAGCTGAGTGCCAGTGACCTCTGGTGTTTCTTCCCTGACCAGTTGAAGTGTTCACTACCTTATGCTCCCAAATCTAATTCAGATTGAATACCCATTGAGGTGAAAGGCTCTGAGCTGGTGTATGTGAGGTGAAAACCACATTAGTACATCTTCTGGGAGATGAGTGACTTCCTCCCTAGAATGTAGCAGAGCTGAGGTTTTCCAGCTCCGCCTGCTTGAGGCAAATATTCACTGGATACTGCCAGTGCCTGCATTACAGAAGAAAGAGAATGAGCTGTATAAAAGGGACAAAACCTTACGCATATTAAGAATGAACTAGAATTCGGAGAAGCTGCTCAGCTCTGAAAAGTGAAATTTACCCAGTTAGCCGGTCATTGAGGTCTTCCCAATTACCAAAGAGCAAACGCCTCACTCCACTAATCTTGGATCTGGTGGTTCATTTGTGGAACGGTCTTACCGGTGATGAGATAAGGGCAGACTTTGAGTATGATGACAGTGGATGGAAAGCACCATTAGTGCAAATGCAGGAGATGCAGGAGGAGGAGAGGTGGTGAAGTGTCCCAGGTGAGGCAGTATGAAGCACAGAGAGCAAAAGGAGTTACTCATTTGGGGGCATGAGATGGCTGGGAGTATATGATGCCTGCAATAGTGAGAGCTATAGTACTTGGTGAGAGAAGTATGCAGTAGCATAGAGTAATGGCCCTGTGAGCATGAGGTGTCATGGAGTAGACAGTGGCGCCACTGTGGGGATAAGGAATCATAAACCTTCTTTCTGCACTGCTGAATCACTCACTTGATGGATAAACACTGGACAGAGCAATGAAGAATACTCCCCTAATTTGATTAAAAGGGCTAAGGAAAGATAGTCATCAATCCCACCTCCCTCACCAATTTCATATTCAAACTCATGGTTTGGTTGATTGTTAAGCTGTAGAAGAAAAATACCCTTATGTGCTTCATGTGCTGCTAGGCAATTAAATAAATGTTAGTTATTTACTGAAAAGGTAATTTATAAAAATATTACACAAATTATTATCAGATTTCTGTTACATAACTTTATGGAACCAAGGCAGGTGGATGGAGTTGATATACAGTTCCATCCTGATCTTGCTGACAGGGCAAACCTAAGAGGTAGAATGGCTTGCTCTGGTTGCTGTATTCCTGTGTCTGCAAGTACTCTCATAAAATTGAAATCTTTCAGATGTTGTAACACTATTGCATGTAGGTTTCATGCTGCCTGAGCTACTTATTGTGCTGCAGAGCACAGTTACACCATAATCTATACCACTTTGCATAGAAATGAAATTATCCAGGAAATGTTTTTGCAACTTCTGCTGTTGAATGGCATAGCAGTCTGGAGCAACAAGAATGCAATGAGTATTAGACAGATTCCATGCCTCAATTTTTATTGTAATTTAGTGCCAGAAATGTGGCCTTATGATTCATGTGTACCACCTGATTGAATGAAGTATAGCCTTTTGGGAATAATATGTATGTGAAAATGTACTCAATCTTTTATTAGACTTCAATAACAAGCCTAAAGGTTATGTGATGAAAGAATTAGTTTATAACTTACACTGCTCTGATATCATTTACCTTAATCATGTGTGCTGTAGAATGGTATATTATCTGCTGTGACTCTATTGGTGATACTCTTGATTCTCAGTTAAAATACATTGCATTCAACTGCCTTTCCAGAACTTGTGTATAAACATCAGGCTAACTGTCCCTCTGTATCGAGGGAGTGCAGCACTGAGATGGAAGGAACTTAATGGAACTTGTTTGACTAGGTGTGATATTGAATTGGTTTTGCCACTGATCGGTCCATTTGGCCAGCCCGTCTATGTACTCCTATAATCTGAGGCTATCCTGTTCACTATTTACCACCAATTAAGACTCATCATGCTGTTACAAATTCACTTACACTTGAACTTACAAGCCCCAACCTTTTCAGGCTTGTTTAGCAGATAATTACACGGTAAGTATTACAACTTTACACCTCTCACATCTTTAAATGTTAAACCACGTGGCAATGTGTTGTTGACTTAGGGGTGTTCTCAGTTACACTTACCTAACATAGGCAGGCAAGAATTTGTAGCAATCTTGTGATAGTCTGTTGAGTTTGTTAAGAAGCAGCAGTTTAGATATGGCACATTATTTAATAAGGTAAAGAAAGGAAATATACAACCCATGACAGTGCTTCACTGATCCGATATCTGTTCTGTAAAATGGAGTAGACATAGTTCATGCCTGTACCCCTGAAGTCTTGCAGTCTTTTGAGACAGTCTTTGGTGGCAATGTATTTGTTCTTCCCTTGGATTTCTGCAGCAGAACTCCTGATTTTCCTTCATAATCCTCTCTCCTCACCTATCTCTATTGATACACATTGTTTTGGGGCCTTGACAACTCTGGTCTGTCAATCACCTGTATAAAGTCTCTTGGCTAATGGCATAGGCAGCTACACATGATGCCAGGGATGGCCATTGTTCACCTCCCACTTCTATTTGAAAGTTAGTTTTCATTCCTTCTAAGAACAAAAATTTCTTACTTATGGAAACATTGCACTTATAACAGGTTAGTGTCGTGGCTGATAAATATCTTGTTTGTACATGTGGAAGGCTAGTTACTAAAGTGACACGGTTAAATGAGGTTTCATAAAACACAGAAAATGGCAAGGATGGAGTGCTGAGTGAACACAGGTTCAAGGAGACCCCAAACGTCTGGAGGAGCTCAGACAGCAAGCTGCTGCTTTGTCCTTTTCACTGTGTATGTGTGGATATCAGAAGCTGCTGTTTGACTTATCTGTAAAGCATTAAGTACTCATAGACTGTCCATTATTCTTGTCACAAAATCTGGGTAATTCTAGCCGCCACAATGTATCTTTTGCAGGTAGAAATAAAGCAACAACTTCATCACTTTTATATCGTGCACTTGTGTTAATGATTATGCATGAAAAATGGCTTTGCAACCTTAAGCCAGTTCTTCAGCCAGTTATCATAAAATTCAACTTTTATTCAAACTAGTGCAATTAGCAAATAAGATCTCATGGCCAAGCAGTGACTAACTGCGAAAATATATTTTCCAGTATGAAATGGAGTCTCTGTGTCTGATCAATCAAATGCCAAGCTTCAATCACATTTCCCTCAAACTAGATGAAGGGATTTCCCTGTCTGTATCTCTGGTTTTACTGGCTGTGTGAGTCATTCTAAGTCTAAAAATTAGTTGGCTGAATGATTTGTAAGATTGGATAAGCAGCAAATTATTTATTTTGCTTCAGATTCAGCCTCCCTGTGAGAAGTAAGAGGACAGTGTTCTGTTATCAAGGGCTCTTTGTCTTACTTTTCAAACAACGGAAAGATATTTACTGATAAATCAACTTGAAATGTAGCTTGTCCCCTAATTAAATGTACTTCTAAATTTGGGGTAAATGTAATGATTGCTTTTAACACTGGCACTGTTGCAACGCTAACAGTGTGTGAGTGCATCTAAATATAAAAATAATTAGTTCACATTGTGCAGACAGTGAAAGTATTTAAATATGTAAATGTCCATTGGAAGTAGTTTTTAGGCAGGTTTGTTTTTTCACCTGGTTCATCCACCAGGCAGAATGAACACGCAGAGCCAAGATTGGTCTGGGGCTGCCTCACCTGGCATATTGCTGAGCCCTTATTAACAAAACCTTCCGTTGTCTGTAGCAAAGTCACAAACAGCTTTAAGGCTTCTGTTCAGTAAGGGAAAAATCCTTGCATTAAATAGCACATCATCATGTCTCTCAGAAATGCTGAAGCATTGCATATGCAAGGAATTAACTTTGCAAGCAATTTTAGTGGGCATTTTTACACACACACAGAAATTCCATAAGCAACTGCTGGATGAGTGACCAATTCATTTGTTTATAGAGAAGTGTTGATTAGAATAATGCCATGTATACATTAACAATCTCTGGGGCTCAGGAAGAGTTATACAATCACCTGCAACAAATTTGTCCCCTCAAACCTATGCTGGCATATTAACAGCAATAGGACCATGGCAGTTTGAGGTTGTATTTTATTCATTGCATGCCTTACCTGACCTAATTGGTAAGCAACTCTTTGAGTTGATTTATCAGTAAATATTCTTCAGCTTTTTGAAACAGTAGATGAAACATTTGACACAATAACACCAAATAGAATCACAGAGTCATACAGCACCGTTAGAGACTCTCGGTCCAACTTGTCTGCACCAATCAGGCATCCAAATATGACAGTCCCATTTACCAGCTTTTGGCCCATATCCCTTTAAACCAATTCACATACCCATCCAAATGCCTTCTAAATGTTGTAATTGTGCCCACTTCCGCCACTTCCTCTGGCATTTCATTCCATGCACGCACTAACTACCCTCTGCATAAAAAATTTGCCGCTCAGGTCCTTTTTAAATCTTCCCCTTCTCACCTTAGACCTATGATCTCTAGTTTTTCATTCCCCCACCCTAGGAAAAAAACCCTGGTTATTCACCCTATCCATCCTAATTATTTTATAAACCTCTATGCGACAACCCTTCAGCCTCCCAAGCTCCAGGGATAAAAACCCCTAGGCTATTCAGCCCCTCCCTGTAGCTCAAACCCTCCAGTCACAGTAACATCTTTGTAAATCTTTTCTGCACCTTCTCAAGTTTAAGAACATTCTTCCTATAGAATGGTGACCAGAATTATTTGCATATTCTAAAAATGGCTTCACCAATGTCATGTACAGCCCCATCAGAAAATTCCAACTCCTTTACCCAATATTCTGAACAATGAAGGCACCCTGCCTAACTGCAACTCCATTTTCAAGAAACCATGTACCTGCAGCCCTAGGTCTCTTCTTTTGGTAACACTACCCAGGATTCTACTACTAACTGCATAAGTCTTGCCCTAGCTTGCCTGACCAAAAAGCAACACCTCACATTTGCTCCCCATGATGAGGATGAATCTGAAGCAAAATAAATCATTTGCTGCCCCTCCCTACTTCTGGGTCCCTAGTGTCGAGGCTACAGAGTTAAGATTAACATTAGAAGAATGAAAGAGGTGATGAATGGTGACTGATTAGCTCCACAGAGATGGGCGTCTTGTCACCCAATCACCCTTTATTTACACATGGAGAGTCCTTGACACTGATCCAGCTCCTTCAGAGCCCACCCAATGAACAGGATATCTGATACTCCTGTTCTTATCTGTCAATGAGGGATTCCTGATAGACCAGCTTAACAGCCCAATTGGGGAACTCATATTCTATGAGGTCCACCTGGCTGACCTTGTTACAATCACAACAGTTAAGATTGTAAATATAATTTAAAAAGGAAGTGACTGGTTTGTGAAAAGAAAGAGTAATAAAGGAAAACAGATCAGAACAGATACCACTGGCAAAAATAACTCAGCTGACACTGCATTCATTATGCAGAGGGAAGCAGAGTTAATCTTTCAGCCCAATGAGTTTCCAGCAAAGCTGGAACAAGTTAGTAATGTAATAGATCTTAAGCAAGTGTAGAGGCAGGAAAAAGTACAATGGGAGGCTAGAATCAAATGGCAGGAATATGGGTCGGGGCTAGGTGTGTGGGCAGCATTGGCAAAAAGGTGATGATGCAATACTGCAAGAATATTGTTAGGAGCTTCCAGGAGCCTGAGATATTGGAGGGGTGAATGCAAGGTCAATGAAAACCCTTAACATATGTTATTTTTAAAACACATACAAAAACATGGGACAGCAGGACTTCATTCATTTTCTTCCAACAGGTGTCACTCCAATGCTTTCTGAAGACATGATGACATAACTCCTGAAGTTCATTGTCAGTAGCTATTATCAGAGTACTGGTACAGTTACTTTTTCACTCTACATAGACAAAAGGAGTTGTTTATGAGACAAGTAAAAAACATACATTTTCTGGATGCTTTTATAAACTTTGATTTGAGTTACATTGTCCTGTTCTTTCTGGGATGTAACATACTTTGAGTGTGTGCAGTGAAGCAGTCATAAATACAACTGCATATCAGAAGTTTCAAAACTGCAAAAAATTTGAATGGGCAGTGGTGTGGAGGGACTTTATTAAGTGCTTATAGATAGTGATAGTAACTGCCACAGGGTGTGAGCTAAACTCCAGCGCATATTGATATTGAGCATTTCAATGTGAGTAAATTTGGTATAACATTAGCTATAAATTGGTGACTACTTAAAGCATGCTACCCCTAAATTATTCCAAGATTATATGGCAACCACTTTCTTCTCTAAACCATGAAGATGTGTGTTCAAGACCGATTCCAGGCTTGAGCACAAACATCAAGTTCCCCACTGCTGTATAGCACTGAAGCAGGTGCTGTATTATTTGAGACACTATCTTTCAGATGAGACATTACTGAGGCCACGGCTATCGTTTCAAGTGGCTGTAAAATTTCTAGTGGCACTACTCCAAAGCACAGAATGGAGTTCTCCCTGCTGCCACAATCAATACCTACCTCTCGGTCAACATCGCAAAAATAACATTTAAGTGTACATTATCACGTGACTGCCATGTTTCCTTATAACAAAGGCACCTACACTTCAAAACGTTTTTTGTTCACTGTAACACACATTGGGACATCTGGTGATCATGAAAAGGCTATATAAATACAATGTTTTTCTTTCCTTTTAAAATTAATCCTACTCCAGTGGTCAATAAACCTAAATACAAAAGTGACTCATGCTGTAGAATGTGCACAATTTCAGATCTTATCTCATTTATGACTGAAGTGTAGAAGGAAAGTATTTGCATTTACAAAGCATCTCACTGAATGTCCAAACACTCTTCACATCCAACAAACCACTTTCTGAAGTGCAATGACTAATGTTACAATGTGGCACCATTGTGTATACAGCAAAATCTCAGATGAATGATCAGTTAATCTGGTTTTGACAGCATTTGGCTGTGGCCGGAATATTGGCCAGGACATTAGGAGAACTCAAAAAATGTCATGGAATATAGTGATATTCCATCTGAACTGCCAGAACGAGCGTCGTTGGAATTATTTTCCAAAGGATGACACCTCTGCCAAACACAGCAACTTCTACTGCTACTCCACTGCAGTGTCACCATGAGAAAAAAGTACATATTTTTGTCAGGTTTCAATGTGTGGCTGCAGTTTGAAATCCAAAAAGAAGTAGCTTTTTAAAAAAAAAATCATTCACAGGGTGAGGCCATCGCTGGCTAGGCAGCATTTATTGCCCATCCTTAATTTCCCAGAGGACAGCCAGAAGTTGTTCACATTGCTGTGGGTCTGGAGTCACAAGTAAGCCAGACCGGGTAAGGATGGCAGTTTCCTTCCCTAAAGGACGTTCGTGAACCAGCTAGGTGTTTCTGACAATCAGGAATGGGTTTATGGTCATCATTATGATCTTAATTCCCAGGTATTTATTGAATTCAAATTCAACCATCTGCTGTGGCAGGATTTGAGCTCAGGTCTCCAGAGCATTACCTGGGTCTCTGGATTAACAATCCAGTGATAATACCATCATGCCATTGCCTCCCTAAGTAATTAAGCTGTTACAAGAATATTGCCCTAGTTTAGATCCCTGTACTAATCTGACATTTTGCACATAAAGCAAGTTAAACGGAAGCCAATTTTAGAACTAGGCAGGAAGGGAAGCAGCAGGTTAGCCCTGAACAAATGCCAACATGTCGAATTAAATACCAATTATTTGAATCTTATTCTCAGTTATGAAGCAACAAAAGAAAATTGATTGGATCTGTTCTTTCAGCTGAAATTGGTTAGCAGACTAAAGTGCAACTGATTGGAGGGGCCCTCTTGTGGCACAGTGGTGGTGTCCCTACCCAAGACAAGGAGACCCGCATTCAAGTCCTACCTGCTCCAGAGGTGTGCAATAACATCCCTGAATAAGTTAATTAGGCAAAAAAAGGTTAAAAATAAAAGATAACAAAGTGTGAAGCTGGATGAACACAGCAGGCCAAGCAGCATCTCAGGAGCACAAAAGCTGACGTTTCTGGCCTAGACCCTTCACCAGAGAGCTCCTGAGATGCTGCTGGGCCTGCTGTGTTCATCCAGCTTCACACCTTGTTATCTTGGATTCTCCAGCATCTGCAGTTCCATTGATCTCTTAAAAATAAAAGAAACCAATTGGGAAACTTCACAAGACCAGATCAGAATGACTGTCTAACTTCCATTAGCAATAAAGATTATAAGAATACAACATTGTAGAAGGTTTCAATAAAAGCATAATTTAGTATTAAATCACAATACTTATTATTTTCTCAACTTGTAGTATTGCTAAGTTGGTGTCCACTACTGTGAATATTTAAGGTACTATATCTGTTGGATGCTACTTCATTTTTAATAAATTCATTACATATCTCCAACTACAAAAGAAGGTTTGCTTTAAAATTCTATGATCTTCATAAAATCCAGCAAAATCCTATGTAAGGTCCATGTGTTTGCTGTTTGCTTTTCAGGCCCTTGCCAAGAAGCATTGAGAGATACTCATAAAGTTTGAGAAATTGGTACTCATGCCTAATAACAATTTAAGGGAAGAGAACTAAAACATTCCATGGTAAAAAGGTTTAAAAAGGGTGCAAGCTATAATATTTTAATAAATATTAATACAAAATAGTATCATATAAAACAGTACAACATAATACTATGTTCAAATATATCAAGATAATATTGTAGTCTCTGTGCACTCTGAAACATCAAAGGAATAGACATGAAGGAAGCACCAAAAGGGACTTTTTCAGGATTTGTGTCAACCCTGTGGCTAACACAACAGACAGTGGATTACCGATGACTCACAAGTTTTATGTCACATTATGGTTTCAGAGTAAAATCACATTAATGCCATGTGATGTCTGCTTTATTCCTAACTGTGTTGTAGGGCAGGGATGGGTAGTTGCCTTACTGCTCTACCACTGAAGGTATCATTCAGACATCAAGACAGATTTTGTCGCATTTAATCTGCAAGACAGGAGGTGAAGAACAGCAAACAACAAATTGGACCTTTCCTCTACACTAAGCAGAGGGCTGCCTGCCAGATGAGCAATGCAAATGGGCAAAAAATCAAACAAAGTCTGAACCAAGCTCAGTCATCAAGGAAGTGGGTGGCAATTAGGTTTTTCGTTGGCTTCTCAGCCTCTCCTAAACATTGCTCTGTCATCCTCTCATCATGGCACTCTAGTTAATCTACTGATGCTCAGCCTCATTCTCAAAGGATTGCTCTTGCAGCCCCATTTTTTTCACATTCAGGATCCCGCCCCTTGTCAGCGCAACTTGTAAAGAACATAACATACTGCAATAAAGCGGTACACTCTGTCTGGGCTATAATGCAAAGCCTCATTGGAATGCTCTAGGCCAACATTCCCTCTGGTTTCTCAGCAGTCATCACTGTGTAGCTGCAGACCTTGGAAAGACACAGCCACCTGTTTATACTCCAGTGAGCACAGGTCACAGCAGCTCCCAGGATATCTGGCACCGACCTCCAACGACTGATACATACAGTCATAGAGCCATGGAGTCATACAGCATGGAAACGGACTCTTCTGTCCTAACTAGCCCATGCCAACTATACTCCCAAAGTAAACTAGTCCCACCTGCCTGCGCTTCGCCCACAGCCTTCCAAACATGTTTTATTCATGAACTCATCCAAATGTCTTTTAAATGTTGTAACTGTACCCACATCCATCACTTTCTCTGGCAGTTGATTCCATATACAAGCCACCTGTGTGTAGAAAAGTTACTCCTCATGCCTTTTTTAGATCTTCCTCCTCTCAACCTAAAGATATGCCCCCTAGATTTGAATTCCCCAACCCTAGGGAAAAGACACCTGCCATTCACCCTATCTATACTGTGACAATGCTATCACTTTAAAAGGATTATTTTGTCCCTGCCCTGGGTTTTTCTGAAAAGAAGTGAATGATTCCTTGCTGATTTCTCTGAAATCTCTCTTGATGTTGTTTCCTCCTGGATTGGAGAACTGCATGTAAGAATCTGTGCCTGAATTCACCTTTTTGCCAAAGTGCATGTTTATGGGATGTTACTATATTGGAACAGTCATTCCAATAAGTATTGTATCTATTATTTGGTTAAATTTTCCAGCAGTTAGGTTATTCTAAATTCCTCTCTCTTTTGTTTGTATTTTAACTGCAGTGTTTAAATAAATTGTCTTTTGCATAACTTCAAGTAGCTTGATCAATCACAACACATCTGGAACATTGCACCTCACATCTACTTTTAAAATTAAAAAAGTCAGGGTCTAAGCTACATAGAAAAGCACAGCACAGTACAGGCCCTTTGGCCCACGTGGAATAATCCTAATCCAAAAATAAAATAACCTAACCCACATTCCCCTCAATTCACTGTTGTCCATGTGCATGTCCATCAGTCGCTTAAATGTCACTAATGACTCTGCTTCCACGACTACCACTGGCAAACTATTCCATAAGCTCACAACTCTCTGGGTGAAGAACCTCCCTCTGACGTCTCCTCTATACCTTCCTCCTAACACTTTAAAACTATGACCTCTTGTGGCAGTCAATCTTGCCCTGGGGAAAGTCTCTGGCTATCGACTCTATCCATGCCTCTCATTACCTTGTACACCTCGATCAGGTCACCTCTCTTCCTCCTTCTCTCCAGAGAGAAAGATCCGAGCTCAGTCAACCTCTCCTCGTAATACAAGCCCTCCAGTCCAGGCAACATCCTGGTAAACCTCCTTTGCACCCTCTCCAAAGCCTCCACATCTTTCCTATAATAGGGCGACCAGAACTGAACACAATATTTCAAGTGTGGCCTCACCAGGGTTTTGCAGAGCTGCAGCATAACCTCGCGGCTCTTAAACTCGATCCCCCTGTTAATGAAAGCCAAAACACCATATGCTTTCTTAACAACCTTATCCACTTGGTTATCAACTTTGAGGGAGCTATGCACTTGAATATCAAGATCCCGCTGTTCCTCCACACTGCTGAGAATCCTGCCTTTAATCCTATATACAGCATTTAAGCTCAACCTTCCAAAATGCTTCACCTCGCATTTATCCAGGTTGAACTCCATCTGCCATTTCTCAGCCCAGCTCTGCATACTGTCAATGTCTCGCTGAAGCCTGCAATAGCCCTTGATACTATCAACGGCATTTTGTGTCATCAGCAAACATACTAACCCACCCCTCAACCTCCTCAGCGAAGTCATTTATAAAAACTACAATGAGCAGAGGCCCAAGAACAGAGTCCTGTGGGACGCCACTCAGCACTGACCTCCTGGCAGAATACTTACCATCTACAACCACTCTCTGCCTCCTGTCAGCCAACCAATTCTGAATCCAGACAGCCAAACCACCCTTTATCCCATACCGCCTGACTTTATGAATGAGCCTGCCGTGGGGAACCTTATCAAATGCCTTGCTGAAGTCCATGTACACCACATCCACTGCTCGAACCTCGTCAACCTGTCTCGTGACTTCCTCAAAGGACTCAATAAGATTTGTGAGGCATGATCTGTGGAGAGTGAGGAAACAAAGATCTTTGCCAATGGCTTAGCAACCTTCTTTCTCGCTTCCCGGAGCAACCTAGGATAAATCTGGTCTGGCCCTGGGGACTTATCAATCTTAATGTTCGCTAAAATTTCCAGCACATCAACTTCCTCGATCTCGATTTGTTCAAACCTGATTTCCTGCTCCTCAAAGTTCTCATTCACAACAAGGTCCCTTTCCTTAGTGAAAACCGAAGCAAAAAACTCATTTAGGGCTTCCCCTATCTGCTCAGACTCCACGCACAAGTTCCCTACGCTATCCCTGATCGGCTCTACCTTCTCCCTGATCATTCTCTTATTCCTCACGTATGAGTAAAATGCCTTTGGGTTCTCCCTAATCCTTCCTGCCAAGCCTTTCTCGTGCCCCTTTCTGGTCCTCCTCAGTCCACTTTTGAGCTCCTCCTAGCAAGCCTGTAATCCTCTAAAGCTGTGCTAGACCCTTTTAAAATGTTTTTTTGGGAGTCTTGTCTCGTCCATAGGAAACTGGGGGCTCTTGTTGGGAGCCTATATATCCAAATTGGATTTAGGATTGTTTGATTCAAAGATGGTAGATATTAGTGTCCTTTGTTTTGATTGTTGAATTTGGTTGGTTTAAACAGGCTGTGCCTTGTGTAGTATTTGCTCTTTCGGTTACTAAGAGTATTCTGGGGTTGGAAGAAGTGATTTTGGGAGTGTTACAAAAAGAGAGTAAAGCAAAGACACTGGAATTGGCAGACAAGCTGGAGTTGGAGTTGTCTTTGCCTGTGAGAAAAGGGGAGGTAGTTGCGACAATAGCTTGGCATTTAAACTTGCTAGAGGTGCCATTGGAATCTTTGGAAATTGCAAGGACTCAAATTCAGATGAAGCAGCTTGAACGTGAAAAAAATTGAAACCGTTTGAATTATGATTAAAAGCAGAGGAAAAAGGATAGGAGAAGAAGGCCCTAGCTGAAGAAAGAGATAGAAGAAAAGCAGAAAGAGAGGGAGTTTGAACTTCAGAAGTTGGCAAATAGAGAAGGAAGTTGGCTTAAAAGGGCGGAGGTGAAGACGGAAGGTAGGCTTATTGAGGGGGATAGTGATGATAAGCAAACCTGTCGTAGCCAAAGGCCTGGTGGGAATCTGTTTAAAAATGTCCAAACGTTGCCTAAATTTGATGAGAAGAATGAAGAATCTTTTCCATTTCTTTTGAGAAAGTGGCTGAAGGAATGAAGTGCCAGTGAGAGATAATGGGAACTACAGATGCTGGAGAATCCAAGATAACAAAGTGTGAAGCTGGATGAACACAGCAGGCCAAGCAGCATCTCAGGACCACCTCTCTGATGAAGGGTCTAGGCCCGAAATGACAGCTTTTGTGCTCCTGAGATGCTGCTTGGCCTGCTGTGTTCATCCAGCTTCACACTTTGTTATCTTTAGTGCCAGTGACCATGTGGGTTTCGTTGATTCAAACAAAGTTGGGAGGTAGTGCTAGTGAGGTATTTGCATCACTATCAGACAAGTTATCTGGGAAGTATGAGGAGGTGAAGATCGCCATCTTAAGTGCATATGAGCTTGCGCCAGAACTACAGACAACATTTCACACATCTAAGGAGGGACCCTGGTCAAAAGTACATTGAAAGGATCAAATAATGTAATTTTGACACTTGGATAAGAGCTTTGAAAATAGATCAAACTTATGATACTCTTAGAGAAACAATTATTTTGGAGGAATTCAAAACTTTCGCTTCCTGAGGCAGTGAGAATTCATGTGGAAGAGCAGGGGTTAAAGCTGCATGATTAGCAACTGAAATGGCTGATGATTATAAATTTGTTCACCAATCAAAGTTTGGCTTCTGACATCAATTTCAATCCATGAGGGGCAGAAATTTGGGGAAAAAAGAAATCCTTAGGTGGTAAGGGAAAAAGAATTCTCATTGACAATAATAAAGACAGTTTACTACAGGGTAAAAAGGAAACCTACGAGGGGTGAAAGAGAAATAAAACACCTCAGGTGTTTTCACTGTAATAAGGTAGGCCACATGAAGTTGTAGTGTTGGTGGTTTGGGGATAGTGCTGAGGAGCTGGATGTCAGAAAACAGGATAAGCCAGTGAATTTTGTTAAAGTGATAAGGGAAAGCACAGTGGAAGCTAAAAAGCTGCACCGGAATGTATAACCTGGTCAGGGATTGGTTGAGAAGAAAATGCCAGATCTTCTTAAACGATTTACTTACAAGGGGTAGGCTTACTCGCTAATGCCATGAGGAGCCGGTAAGGAAATTGTTATTTTAAGAGATACGAAAACATGTCAATCTTTGATGCTGAGAAATGAGGAGATATGTAATTCAGAAGGGCTGTTACCGGAAAATGTGATAATATGTGGAATTATAGTGAGACAAGAAGTGATCCATTATGTAAAGTGACATTGGAGTGTCCAGTATATAGCAGAGAAGTGTAGGTGGGAGTACTCGAGGAATTGTCAGCTCCAGAAGTAAAGTTCGTCCTTAGTAATGATATAGCTGGATCACAGAGAGGGGTGCTGCCTACTGTGGTTGAAAAGCCAGTGGAAAATCAGGCAACTGAGGTATTACAGGAAATATATCATGGGATTTTTCCTGACAGTGTGATAACAAGTTAAAGCAGGAAGCGAAATCAAAACAAATAAGAATGAGTAAGTTGAAGTAGAATTATCAGAGACAATATTTGGTTGAATGTTGAGACAAAACAAGAACAGATGGAGGACCAAGTGGATATTTTTACTTCAGAAAAATTAGCTGAGTTACAACAGTAAGATGAAAAACAGGAAGCTGACTAGAAATCAAAAATTCACAATTTTGCTAATGGAGATAGAAAAAGTGTTAATGTTACTTCCCGTGAGAAGTGAACTTTTAAAAGCAAGGTTTCGTCGACCTTCTCAAATCGAAAGGAGATTGAGTGAAGTGAATTATTTGATAACAATGCCAGATAGAAAGAAATCTCACAGAGTGTGTCATATGAATATGCTCGAAGATATTTTGATAGGGAAGGAAAGCAAAAGGAAAATGTGTTACTGATTACAACACAGATTCAAGAACCAAGTTCAGAGGATTGTGAATTGGGCATTCCTCAAACTGAACTGGACAATGAGGAAATTCTTAAAAATTACGATAATTATTAAATTACTTTCCGAAGGAAAATTGAAGTGACCTGAAAGAGGTATTACTATCGTTTGGGGAGATGTGTGGGAATAAGCTGGGAAGCACTCATCTAATTACACACGATATAGATATAGGAAATGCTGTTCCAATTAAGCAACATCCTTCTAGACTTAACCTTCTAAAGTTGGAACAGGTTCAAAAAGAGATTGAACGGTGCTCAAAGAAGACTTCATTGAAGTGAGTTGCATCAACTGGAGCTCACCCATAGTAATGGTGCCAAAACTAGATAGTACCCAATAATTATGTATGGACTATTGCAAACTCACTGCAGTTACAAAGTCTGATTCATATTCTATTCCATGGTTGGAAGACTGTATTGAGAAGGTAGGACAAGGAATTTGTGTTTCTAAGTGAGACTTACTCAGAGGACACTAGCAGGTACCTTTGCCCAGTAGAGCGAAGATACTTTCAGCTTTCGTGACACCAAATAGACTGTATCAATTTAAAGTCAGGTGACTTGGTATGAAAAATGCGTCAGACACATTTCAAAAGCAAACCCACAAAGTCATTTCTGGATTACCCAACTGTGTGATGCATATGAAGGGTCTGGTGATTTTTAGTCATACTTGGAAGGGACATTTACAACATTTATTGGAATTGTTCAATCAACTTCGCGAGGCCGGCTTGGTGATAAACCTAGTTAAGAGTGAATTCACAAAATCTCAAGTCACGTTCCTCGACCGTGTTATCAGACATGGACAGAGTGTGAAAACAAAGGTTATTCAGGAGATTCCCATACCATTGACAAAGAAGTCCCGGCACTATGATTCCAGGGATCAATTGAGTGGGTTTTATCAGAAATTTATACACAATTTTAGCGATGGGGCTGCTCCATTGACTGCCTTATTGAAGAAGTGCAGAAAATATCAGTGGTCAGCAGACTGTCAGAAGGTATTTGACAGCCTGAAAGCTGTATTAACCACTTCCCCAGTGTTAGGCACACTTAATTACACAAAACCATTCAAAGTGGCTATCTATGTGTGATATGGGTGTAGGTGTCGTACACTTAGAAGAAGCTGACGAGAAGGTAGAACAACCTATCAGGCATTTCTCCAGAAAATTGAATACTCGTCAACAGAAATATTCCGTGATTATGAAGGAGACCTTGAGCTTGTTGTTGGCATTATATTTCAATATTCATATTGCCAGTAAAGTGTCTGAGACAATTGTACGTGCTTATCATAACCCATTAACATTTCTGGAGAAATTTAAGGACAAAAATTCCAGACTGTTTAGATGGAGCTTATTATTGCAACCATTCAATTTGAAAACTATACACACGGTAGGATGAGGAAAAGTAATTGCCAATTTGTTGTCATGATTTTGATGAAGAAAGACAGACGCCTTTAGAAATTGGAGTAATTGGACTGAAACAAACTGCAGTCGTGAATATTGGCATGCTTAGAGTCAGAGTAATGTATATGTATTATAGGGTATGAATAGAGTAAGACTAAGGATTTTAAAACAAAACACACTTCTATATTGATGGTTTGTTTTAAGGGGAGAGGTATGACAATGCTGCCACTTTAAAAAGGTTATTTTGTTCTGGGTTTTTTCAAGAGAAGTTGTAAAGGCAGAGTTAGCAAACAGGCTACTGGAGATGGCCTAAGGAAAGAACTTAGGAGGCTTCTAGGGTTTTTTAAATGCTTTGGAGCAATGGCAGTAGTTTGAATGGGAGTGGCCAGTTCATATAGACAGGCTTTCTGGCTATGTTTAACTTTAACAGTCAAAAGCTGTTTTTGGGGTCCCAGAAGAGTTGGAAGCTTCAGTGAATGATTACTAGCTGCTACATTCTCTGAAATCTCTCTTGATGTTGTTTCCTCCTAGATTGGAGAACTGCATGTAAGAATCTGTATCTGTATTTACCTTTTTGCCAAGGGGTGTGTTTATGGGTTGTTACTATATTAGAAAGTCATTCCAATAGGTGTATCTATTGTATCTATTATTTGTTTAAGTTTTGCAGTAGCAAAGTTATTCTAAATTCTTCTTTGTTTGCATTTTAACTATAGTGTTTAAACAAATTGTGTTTTGCTTAGCATCGAGTAGCTTGACCAGTTACATCACATCTGGAACATGCACTTCAAATCTACCTTTAATATAAGAAAAAGTTAAGGTCTAAGCTACCTTTTTAAAATATTTTGAGGGAGTCTGGTCTGGACAATAACAATACCCCTCATGATTTCGTAAACCGCTATTAGGTCACCCCTCAATCTCCTAGATTGCAGTGAAAAAAATCCCAGCCTGTCCTGCTCCTCCTTATAACTCAAACCTTCCATTCGCAACAACATCCTGCTAAATCTTTGCTGAATCCTCTCTGGTTTCCTATAACGATAATATCCTTCCTACAACAAGATGACCAGAACTGGACACAGCAAAGGTATAATCAACACCCTGTAAAACCTTGAAATGACATCCCAACACCTATACTCAAAGGCCTGAGCAATGAAGGCAAGGGTGCTAAACACTTCTTAACCACCCTGTCTACCTGTGAAGCAAACTTCAAAGAATTATGTGCATGAACCTCTAGATCTCTCTTTTTTTTGGCACTACCCAGGGCCCTACCTCTAATTGTATAAGTCATGTCCTTGTTTGTTTTACCAAAATGCAACACTTCATGTCTATCCTAATTAAACTCCATTTGCTACTCCTCATCCCATTGACCCAATTGATCAAGACCTCTTTATAATCTTAGATATCCTTTTTCACTTCCCACTGTACCACCAATTTTGGTGTCATCGACAAATCACATAACCATGCCTTCTATATTCTAATCTCAATCATTTATTTAAATACCTGCCATTTCAGTTCCATTAGTAAAGAACTTCTGGGGAAAGTCAGAGAGGTTGTGCAGTGTTACTGAAGTTAGCTTTCAGCCCTCACATTCTTATCAATTAAATTACATATTATGCCCTCTGAGAATGTAGCATGGAGGCTTCATAAGGGGATATTAGTTATAGCTTGATAATATGAAGGCAGCAAGGTGGCTCCATGGTTAGCGCAGCTGTGTTACAGCAACAGGGAGCCATGTTTTATTCCAGCATCAGGTGACTGTCTATGTGGAGTTTACATGTTCTCCCCATGTCTGTTGTGTTTCCTCTGGGTACTCCAGGTTCCTTTTAAAGTCCAATGATTTGCAGGTTAGGTGGATTGGCCATGCTAAATTGTCTGCAGCGTCCAGGGGTGTAGGCTGGGTGGATTACCCATGGAGAATGCAGGGTTATGGGAAAAGAGTAGGGGGCTGAGTCTGGGTAGTATGCTCTTTGGAGGCAACAAAAACAAAGTTGCTGGAAAAGCTCAGCAGGTCTGGCAGCATCTGTGAAGGAGAAAACAGTGTTAATGTTTCGGGTCCGGTGACCCTTCCTCAGAACCTGCTGAGCTTTTCCAGCAACTTTGTTTTTGTTTTCGGTTTTTATTTTGCTCTTTGGAGGCTCAGTGCAGACTTGATGGGCCAAATGGCCTTTTTCCACACGTAGGGATACTACAGTTCTATACTTGCTCAGCTATGAGAAAGTGTAATCAAAGTGTCTTTTTCTATTGGCAGCAGGCTCCTCTAGTAGGGTCCCATGATGTGCACTATCTCACGAACTTCCTTTCCCAAATCACAGCCCATGTGTTTACAGATTTCCATATCTGTGTAACGATGAGGCAGGTGCCATACATTAGCTTCTTAAAAAACCTTTCCAATAGGGTAAATGCATGAAGAATGTTCCAAATGACTTGGGAGGTCAGAACTAGGAGTCACAATCTAAAGATGCAGGATAAGCCTACTTAGGACTCAGATGTGGAGAAATGTCTTCACTAAGTGAGTGGTGAGTCTGGAATTCTCTGTCACAGAAATTGATTGAAACTAGAATATTGACTGTTTTGCAAGAAGGGGTCATATATAGCTCTTAGATCTCAAGGGATCAAAGAGTATGGAGTGAAATTGGGAAAAAGGATACTGAGTTGTATGATCAACCATGATCATATTGGATAGTGGACAGGCTCGAAGGGCCAAATGGCCGAATTCTGGACCTATTTTCCATGTTTCCAGTAGTCACTATAGATTGTCATGGGCAATTGGATATATCAGGTTCTGCTTTAAAATTCCTTATTATAATGAGACCTGTTGATCTTCTATTTCAAGATGGAAATCAGTGGACACAGCATGATGCTCATGGTTACCTGAGCCTATAATTTGTTCTCTGCATTCTTTTGTAATTACCTGAGCTTCAGGTGAAATAAACAATGAAGGCAGTTGGGTAGTGCTACTTAATTAACAAAGGCATCATGACTGCAATTCCTGCTGAGGTGTCTTTAAAAATTGTTGTAAACTCTGGCCTGGAGATCATAACAGTGCGTTACTCCTCCCACTTTAGATGTAGTCCCACTTAAAAATGGAAAGTTCTGGAGAAGCTCAGTTGGTCTGACAACATTTGTGAAGAGAGAAGCATGTCAGTTTCACATCTGAGACAGTAAGAACTGCAGGTATTGGAGTCAGAGAAAACACCATGTGGAGCTGGAGGAACACAGCAGGCCGGGCAGCATCAGAGGAGCAGGAAAGCTGAACCTTAGGTCCTGACCCGAAATGTCAACCTTCCTACACCTGTGATGAGGCCTGGCCTGCTGCGTACTTCCAGCTTCACACTGTGTTATTGCGGTTCCACATCTGTTTTGACTCTTCTTTGGAACCAACTGTGCTCTATTTTACTGCTGCACTTTTGTGAGGTTGCTGTTTTCCTGTTGTGCAGAGGAAGATTAATTTTAAATTTCATGAATTCATGAAGACATGGACTTCACCAGCAAGGGTAGCATTTGTCCATCCCTATCTGTCCTGGAGTAGTTAGCTGGGAGCTGCTTTCTTGAACTGCTGTAGTCTGTGTGTTGCAGATATACCCACAATGCTATTAGGGAGGGAGTTCGAGGGTTTTGACCCAATGACACTGAAGGACAGATGATTTATTTCCAAGTTAAGACAGAGAGTGGCTGGACAAGAACTTGCAGGTAGTGGTGTTCCCATATATCTTCTGCCGTTGTCCTTCTAGACAGTAGTAGTCCCGGTTTGCAAGGTGCTATCTGAGAGACTTGGAGAATTTCTGCAATGCATTTTGTAGATGGTGCTCATGCTGCTCTTTTGCATTGGTAGTGGAGGGAATGGATGCTTGTGGATGTGATGCCAATCAAGCGGGCTGCTTTGTTCTGGATAGTGAGATAACAAAGTGTGGAGCTGGATGAACACAGCAGGCCATGCAGCATCTTAGGAGCACAAAAGCTGATGTTTTGGGTCCAGACCCTTAGTGTCAAGTTTTTTGAGTGATGTTGGAATTAGATTCATGCAGGCAAGTGGGAAGTATTCCACCATGCTCCTGACCTGTGTTTTATAGATGCTTGATAGTCTTTGGGTGTCAATGGTTCAGTTGCTCTCTCTAATGCGATATATCTTTCCTTTGGTGAAGAGACTAAAACTGGACAATACTCCGTGTTCTCTCTATGTAACGATAGTTAAATAAAAAATACTCCTCCACTAAAACCCTATTACAACAAAGACCAATGTACCATTTGCCTTCTTAATTTTTTTGCGATAACTTTCAGTGACTCCTGAAGGGAGAGAAAGCAGGAATTTTTAGGCCAGTTAGCCAAAGTCTACCATTGGGTAACTGCTAGAAATCATTATTAAGGCGATAATGGCAGAATATTTAGAAAATCATAATATAATCAGGAAAAGTCAAAATGCTTTGTGAAAGGGAAATTATCCAGGGATTTAAAGTAGATTTGTAGCTCGGGTTGTGGATGTTGCGGTTGGTTAGCTCGCCGAGCTGGCTTGTTGTTTCTCCACATCTCTATCTCTATCCACATGGATAAGGAGAACCACCAATTTGACTGGGACAACACTAAGATCCTGAGACAAGCTAAGCAGAGACAAGCATGGGAATTCCTAGAAGCCTGGTACTCCACCAAGAAAGTCCATCAACAGACACATAGAGCTTGTCCCCATATATGCCCCACAGTGAAGGAAAACCAGAAGCGAGGTAATCCAGCTCAACGGACTCCAGAGTTTAACTAACAAGGAGGAAAACACAACACTTCATCGGAGGCTGCATTGATGATGTTACCCAACAGGGTAATGAAACGTCTGTGGAAAAACAATGAACTAGCTCGGCAAGGCAACCAACCCCAAAAGGGAAATTATATTTGACCAAGCTGTTCGAGGTTTTTGAGGAAGTAATAAAAAGTGGATAAAGGGGAGTGAGTAGATGCAGGGTATGTGGATTTTCAAAGGACAGTTGATAAAATGCCTCACAAAAGGCTATTGTACAGTGTAAAGATTTCATGGTGTTTGGTGGCAGATTAGTGTAGATGAGGCAATAGCTAAGTAACAGAAACCACAAAATTGGCATAAACAACTCATTTTCATATTGGTTTCAGAGCAATAAAAATACCACAGAGGTCAACATTAGGGTCTCAATTATTTGCAAGCTATATTATTGATTTGGCTGAAGGGACCGACATTTTTGTAGAAAAACTTATTGACAACACAAAAGTAAGAAGGAAAACTAGTTTGAAGGGTAATGATTAGGTTAATTAAGTGGGAAAAACATTGGCACATGGGGCATAATGTTGGAAAATGTAATGTGGTCCATTTTGGCAGAAAGAGTAGAAAATTACAACGTTATTAAAATGGAATGGTACAGCACAGTTGGTGAGTGGTTAACACTGCTGCCCCACAGTATCAGGGACCTGAATTTGATTCCAAATACTGTTTGTGTGGGGTTTGCATGTTCTCCCCATGTCTGCCTGGGTTTCTGCAAGGTGCTCTGGTTTCCTCCCACGATTAGGCAGATTAGCCATGCTAAGTTGTCCCATTGTGCCCAGGGATATGCAGGTTACACGGATTACCATAGTAAATGTTGGGTTATGGGGATAGGCTGAGGGGGCTGAGTCTGGGTGTGATGCTCTTAGGAGGGTCAGTGCAAACTCAATGGACTGAATGGCCTTTTTCTGCACTGTAGGGATTTTTTGTTTCTATGAGAGAGACTGCAGAAGGTTGTGGTACAGGTGTATCTGCATATCCTTGTGGTTGGATCATAAAATTCAGCATAGGAGAATACAAGTGATGTGACACACTTTACTGCAAAGAATATAATGGATAAATGTAGGAAATTTTTGTGATAAATGTATTAGGTATTAATGGGACTGCAGTGGAGTACTAGAACATAGAGCATAGAACATCGAACAGTATTACACAGTGCAGGTCATTCAGCCCACCATGTTGTGCCGATCTATTATCCTACTCTAAGATCAAACTATCCTGCATGCGCTATATTTTACTATCATCCATGTGCCTATCCAAGAGTTGCTTAAATGTCCCTAATGTGTCTGACTCCACTACCGCCGCCAGCAGCGCATTCCACGCACCCACCACTCTCTGTGTAGAAAACCTACCTCTGTCATCTCCCTTATACCTTTCTCCAATTGCCTTAAAATTATGTCCCCTCATGATAGTCATTTCCGCCCTGGGAAAAAGTCTCTGCGTATCCATTCTATCTATGCCTCTCATCATCTTGTACACCTCTGTCAAGCCAACTCTCAACCTGCTTTGCTCCAATGAGAAAAACCCTAGCTCCCTCAACCTTTCCTCATAAGACCTGTCCCCCAGTCCAGGCAGCATCCTGGTAAATCTCCTCTGCACCCTCTCTAAAGCTTCCACATCCTTCCGATAATGAGGTGACCAGAACTGAACACAATATTCCAAGTGTGGTTTAACCAGGGTTTTACAGAGCTGTGGCATAACCTTGCAGCTCTTAAATTCAATCCCCCAGCCAATGAAAACCACACACCATATGCCTTCTTAACAACCCTTTAACTTCGGTGGCAACTTTGAGGCATCTATGGACGTGGATCCCAAGATCCTTCTGCTCTTCCACACTGCCAAGAAACTTGCTATTAACCCTGCTTTCTGCATTCAAATTCAACCTTCCAAAATGAATCACTTCACACTTTTCTGGGTTGAATTCTATCTGCCACTTCTTGCCCAGCTCTGCATAATGTCAATGCCCCGTTACAGCCTACAACAACCCTCCACGCTATCCACAACTCCATCAACCTTCGTGTCATCAGCAAACATACTAACCCACCCTTCCACTTCCTCATCCAAGTCATTTATTAAGATCACAAAGAGCGGAGGTCCCAGAACAGATCCCTGTGAACACCTCTTGTCACTCAGCTCCTGGCTGAATACTTTCCATCTACTACCATTCTCTGCCTTCTATTGGACAGCCAATTCCATATCCAGGTAGCCAAATTTCCCTGAATCCCATGCCTTCTTACTTTCTGAATGAACATACCATAGGATACATTATCAAATGCCTTGATCAAATCCATATATACCACATCCACTGCTCCAGCCTTGTCGATGTGTTTTGTCACATCCTCAAAGAATTCAGTAAGGCTTGTGTCACATGGCCTGTCCCTCACAAAGCCATGCTGACTATTTCTAATCAAACTGTGCTTTTCTAAATAATCATAAATGCTTTCTCACAGAAGCCTTTCCAATAATTTGCCCACCATAGATGTAAGACTGACTGGTCTGTAATTCCCAGGATTATCCCTATTCCCTTTCTTGAACAAGGCAATAACATTTGCCATCCTCCAATCATCTGGTTCTACTCCAGTGGACAGTGAGGACGCAAAGATCACCACCAAAGGGGCAGCAATCTCTTCCCTAGCTTACTGTAGTTACCTTGGGTATATCCCGTCTGGTTCAGGTGACTTATCTATCCTCATGTTTTTCAAAATTTCCAGCACATCCCCTTCCTGAAATCAACCTGTTTGAGCATAACAGCCTGTTTCATGCTGTCCTCACAAATGACAAAGTCCCTCTCACTGGTGAATCCTGAGGCAAAGTATTCATTAAGGACCTCCTCTACATCTTCCAACTCCATGCATAAGTTCCCTCCACTATCCCTGATTGGCCCTACCCTCACACTGGCTATTCTCTTGTTCCTTACATAAGTATAGAACACCTTGGTGTTTTCCTTAATCATACCCCCTTCTACTTCTCCTAAGCCCATTCTTCAGTTCCTTCCTGGCTATGTTTTAACCATCTAGAACCCTGTGTGATCCTTGCTTCCTCAATCTTAAGTAAGCTTCCTTCTTACTCTTGACTCGATGTTCCATATGTCTTATCATCCAAGGTTCCTTCAACTTACCATCCCTTCCTTGCCTCAGTCGGCAAGGTGTACTATGAGCAGCTTTTGTCTCCTTAGTTAAAGAGGAATATACTTGTAATGGAAACAGTTAAAAAAAGATGAGGAGAAGGTGAGTAGGTTGCTCCTATTCTCATTTGAGCTTATCAGAATGATAGGGGATCTTATCAAAATAGGTAAAATGGTGAGGCAGTGTAGCTGTAGTAGATGTTTCTTCTTGTGGGACAATCTAGAACTTCAAGACAAAATTTCAAACTGAGGGATTTTCCATAAAAGATGGGGATCTGGAGGGCCTTCCTAATTGAGAGGATCACTGGTCTTTAGAATTCTTCAGCTGGGAGCAATGGAGGCTGGCCCATTGAATACAGTCAAGACTGAGTTTGACAATTTTTTGATCTACACAAGCAATTGAGCATAGAACAGACAGGAAAATGGACTTATGGTCCCAGTCAGATCTGTAATGCTGTTATTGAATGAAAAGAGCAAGTTTGATAGCTAAATGGTCTACTTCTGCTGTAATTTCTTACAATCTTATTCATATAACAGTGAAGGGGCAGCCTGAGAAGGAGGTTGAATGCAAGTCCTTTTCAGGTGAGTGTGTTATCACTGAAACAAAGCCGAAAAGAATGTAATGGAACAAGTTTGAACCTGGGTTTCTGCTAGCAGTATTCTGCCAAGGTATATTTTATCTTGCTGTATCGATGAGGTAAGGAAACAAAAATCCTGACTAGCGTAGAGATGATCGCCTCTCTATATATTAATTTCTTGTACATTTGCCCTCATCAGGACAAAATAGTTAATTTTTTCTGCCAGGCAAAGTAAGCAGGTTTGGCATATAACAAAGATTCAGAGCATCTAATTGTAACATCTGTCTTATCTGTGACAGTCCTGCATATAGACACTTGTCTATTAAGACAGGTTTCCTTTGTTCTGGGGAAAAAAAGAATGTTTGAAGTTTGCTGTCTATATGGAACCTTGGTCTCTTTGAACTATGGAGTGATTGGCAGGTTTATGATCTAGGGCAGCCTAATATGCTGTAATTTTGCACTAGATTAACAATTAATTTGATTAAACCATTTAATTCTGTGTCACAATGGCTAACTGCAATTCATAGCTGATAAAACTCATTTGCATTACCATGGTTTTTTTCAACGATTATTTTTACTTCTCACAATAAATTTCGATGACCATTTTAACCTAAACTACATAATCTATCAGCATGCAGTATGTGGTGACATTGAGTGCTCTTTCCAGTTCATATCCAAATGATGTAATGTGCCAATGTTCAAGTTGCATTATGCTATCTGATTCACTTCTTACAAAGAATCTAGTAATAGTTTAAATGAATGTTCAGATTAACCATACAGGCAGACTTTATTGAGAATAAAACTAATTCTAGGAGTTGGGCCAAACTGTAACAATCCACACACCTACACTTTCCATCAAGTGAAATTAGAAAATGTCATTAAGTGTGAACCTAAGCTGTTTTATAACTTTTTTTTGTCTTGTATATTAAGGTTCATTTTTTTAGTGTAGTTTTATAATATTGGGCTTGTCTAATATTGCTGCTGATGTCAGTACTTTGTCTCTCATGTGGTCAGCCTCCAGTAAGAAATCAACATCATTAACAGGTAATTTCGAATGTAACAGTGACAAACACGTTGACTGATGCATAATTGTAATTCACTATACACAATGGAATAGAGATTAAGAATTTCTATTGATGCCTGCTTTCAATATCCTTTAATTTAAAGAACTTTCTGAAGATAAATCCATATCTTCTGTTAACATCAAAATTTGTGGACATCTCATATCATGGAGGACACAATCTTTTTGGCTCCTTTATCTGACAAAGCCAGAGTTAACATTGTTAACTGTTGCTAGGTACTCAAAGTCTTTCACGGAACTCCTCAATAACTGTTAACTTTTCATTTACAGTTTTAACTTCACCATTCACATTCAATACAGCTGAGTTACATGGCATCTTGTTCATTTCAACCATGGCCAAACACAATGTAATCACCTCAGCGTTTGGATTCAGTATTCTGCAGGAACCTCAATTTATCATCTCGATAGAGACCAATAACATTTTAAAATATTCAAACTTTTAGTTGATTACTGAAAGGATGATATGGCTAGCTTGATTTCTAATACTTTATCCATAACCAACAACTAAAACCACAATCAAATAATCAATATAGATGTAGGCAACCTATACTAAATTAGAAAATAGAACATTCCCTCTTCTCTATTAAAACAACAAAAACACACTTTATGGGTATTTTTCTACACTGCCCTGCAGCAGACATTCAATTCACCTGGAAATGGTCCAAGACCATAAGACCATAAGACGATTTTCAGCTCCCAAGTTTTTTGCTTCTATACTTTTCCTTCCCTGTCTTGGGAAGTTTTAATCCCAGAACACTCTCTTACAGTAAGATTTTAACACCAGAGATTCTTCCCTTTATTGAGCAAGATCTTCCAACTTAATTTTCACTCCTCTTGAATTTGCCCTTTTCAGTCCAAATGTGAGATCCCACTTTCATTCTCAGATTGTCTACCACTTCTGCTTATCACTTCTCCCCCTTTCCCACATATTATCAGGTTAACTTTGACTGTCACTTGTAAGGATACTTTAGACACCCCCTCTGCTCATCTCCACAGCAATATGAATAACACAAATCTCATATTGTTGTAGAAATGCTGAACAGTTGTCCATGAAACATGAACTCTCTTTTAACTTGGAAATAAAGTGCTACCCTCCATGTGAACTTTTTTTTGGGACTTATGAGATTCATAGCCTAGGTATTGTTAGTACTTAGGCTACTGCTGCCATATCACTGTCAGAGTGAGCGAGGTCTATGACAGTGAGCAAAGGGCTTGCTATTATAGCCTGGTCCAGTCCAAGAGCTGGGAATGTATCCCTGGTCACACAGTATCCTTGCTGCAGCATTGCAGTGACAGCTGATGGTGCAGCATGAGGTGTAGCATTGAAGTGCAAGGGTGCCTTGAAAGTGGATTGGAGACACCACAAAGGTCCTCAGACGCTGGCAAATGTCAGGTGGTAATGTCTGTAGATGTGGGGTGTGTGTGGTCTGTGCCCATAGAATGTTCAATAGAGTCACAGGAATGTACAGCATGGAAAAAAGACCCTTTGGTCCAACTCGTCCAATCTGATAGAAACATGTTCGTGCCCAGTGTCCAATATGGAAGCTATTTGGAGAAAGTGGAGAGTTGGACCTGCCAAGAACCTGCTGTGGTAACCATGTTGAGTTTTCCTGGTGGCCTGTTTGTTTGATAAGTTCAGTTGTAATTGGAATTTTGGTGTGGTGAGTTGGGATATCAACGAGGCATTTCACCAACAACACTGCATCAGTTGGGAACTCACAAGTTGCCTGGTGAGGAACATACATGTGGCTTGAGAAAAACACAAAGGATGTGCTAAGATGATCTCAATGTCAAGATGGCCCATAATGAACATTGTGCCCAAAATCTCCTACAAGTCTCTCTATAGCCCATGTTGCACAGTGATTCCACTTCAGCCATCAAAACAAACAGGAGTATTCAAACTTCCAAACAGGTCACGTGGCCCCTATCTTTTTCTCATAAAGACACAGCTCCAAAATTTAACAACCTTCTAAACCTCATAATTGTAACAAGAACAATTGCCAAATATAATTCCATGATGAGATACAATTTAGTGGATTTGGTTCTTGGCAAAAGAAGGCAATTTTGTACCCATCCTAGTCAATACTTGTGAACTTCAGGCAGCATTTGGCCACCAGAGAGGATGCATCTATTTGAAATTGTTTTTACAATAACTGTGAATCTTTAGACAATGACAACCATTCTATAAACTACGGTGGTAGCATTTTAAAGACAAGTGTTAATAAAGCAGAACGTAAGATGCACAGAGTGAATGAGGACTGCTGTTATTTGTAATTTCAAAACCACTATATTGTGCTTATATATATTGGAATGATTCCAGATTGTTTCTCATCAATCAGGTATTTTCATTCCCGCGGACTGACTGCTATATCACAGAACACCTGCCTGAATAGCACCAGCCCATGGGTGGCTTGGAGTGAATGAAAATCATTCATAAACAAAGGGAAATTGATGTGAAAAATTCAATGGATTCTAGTGGTGCCAAAGTTTTTTAGTGTAGAAACAAGCATCTGTTAGGGATTTTCATGTGTTCTATCAACTACTTTAATTGTAATATATACAGACATGCCAGCACTGAGCTGTAATGTGTTACAGACATTTCAGTTGTGAAAATCAGCAAAAGGCATTTCTAGGATTTATCACAGCATAAAACACGAAGGTAATAAAATGTGAGGCTGGATGAACACAGCAGGCCAAGCAGCATCTCAGGAGCACAAAAGCTGACGTTTCGGGCCTAGACCCTTCATCAGAGAGGGGGATGGGGTGAGGGTTCTGGAATAAATAGGGAGAGAGGGGGAGGCGGACTGAAGATGGAGAGAAAAGAAGATAGGTGGGGAGGAGAGTATAGGTGGGGAGGTAGGGAGGGGATAGGTCAGTACAGGGAAGACGGACAGGTCAAGGAGGTGGGATGAGGTTAGTAGGTAGGAGATGGAGGTGCATATCAATGTGGACTTCACCAGCTTCAAAATCTCCCCTTCCCCCACCGCATCCCAAAACCAGCCCAGTTCGTACCCTCCCCCCACTGCACCACACAACCAGCCCAGCTCTTCCCCTCCACCCACTGCATCCCAAAACCAGTCCAGCCTGTCTCTGCCTCCCTAACCTGTTCTTCCTCTCACCCATCCCTTCCTCCCACCCCAAGCCACACCTCCATCTCCTACCTACTAACCTCATCCCACCTCCTTGACCTGTCCGTCTTCCCTGGACTGACCTATCCCCTCCCTACCTCCCCACCTATACTCTCCTCCCCACCTATCTTCTTTTCTCTCCATCTTCAGTCCACCTCCCCCTCTCTCCGTATTTATTCCAGAACCCTCACCCCATCCCCCTGTCTGATGAAGGGTCTAGGCCCAAAACGTCAGCTTTTGTGCTCCTGAGATGCTGCTTGGCCTGCTGTGTTCATCCAGCCTCACATTTTATTATCTTGGATTCTCCAGCATCTGCAGTTCCCATTATCACCAATAAAACACGAAGGGTTGTACTTTAGTTATTTAGGCATGCCCGTCTCTACAAAACTATGTTTGGAAATCAGAAATAATTTAAACATTGAGTAGTTATGATTAGGAATACACTCTTAGAAAGGTTGATGAAAGATGATTCAAAGACAACACTCAAAAGGAATACAATGAATACTTAAAATGGGAAAAGAGATTAGACCTCAATGGATAATAAAATGTGAGGCTGGATGAACACAGCAGGCCAAGCAGCATCTCAGGAGCACAAAAGCTGACGTTTCGGGCCTAGACCCTTCATCAGAGAGCCTCTGATGAAGGGTCTAGGCCCGAAAGGTCAGCTTTTGTGCTCCTGAGCTGCTGCTTGGCCTGCTGTGTTCATCCAGCTGCACATTTTATTATCTTGGAATTCTCCAGCATCTGCAGTTCCCATTATCTCTGATACTATTTAGACCTCAATGGATACCTGTTTCAGAAAGCAGACAAGGAATTGATTAATCAAATGGCTGCCTTCTGTGGAAGACTCGTTCAATGGTATTTTGTAGCAAATTGGGCACTTTATAAAAGAAATTGCTGCTAACTTTCTAGAGTTAGGTGGAGGATATTTTCATGATCAGACATTGATAGTGGAAATCTTATGAATGTACGCATCTGGCGTTTCTATCGGGCTTCTGCTGACCTGATAGAGGTTGATGGGGGAAGTTCGTAAGATAATGCTAGCTGATTTTTATTTTAGACAAATGCAGATGCTGGAAATTGGAAGGAAATGTAGAAAATGCTTGTGAAACTCAGCAGGTCTGGCAGCATCTGAGTAGAGAGAAACAGATTTAAGGTTTTGTGTCTGATATGACTGTTCTGGTTCTGAAGAAAAATCATAACAGAATTGAAATGTTAACTCCGTTTCTCTGTCTATAGATGCTGCCAGATCCACTGAGTTTCTCCAGCATTTCTGTTATTATTAAATATGTCTATACCTATTCATAGGTATTGCCAGAGTTTAATCAGTTAGAACAGACATCTCTATCACAGACAACTGGCAACCGCTGGTCCTTGTAAACTCATTTTCGGTTTGGAACACTGCCAAACAGCGTTACTGTTTCTCAAGTGGGAAAGAAAAATAGCCATCATAAGACTGCATTCCCCAGCGTACACAGTAACAATGCAGGTTATAGTCTTCCTTTCCTGTAATACTTTTCAATATATATTCACTTCACAGTCAGATGTTTAATCTCACATCAACCCCAAAGAAACTCCTCTGTTGCATGACTAGAAGTTCTGAATTATAAAAGAGAGCTGTTTGGAAAATGTCTTATTGTACAAGCCTATGGTGAATTGAGGCTCTGTGAAAATTGAACAAAATGAGAAATCTCAAGTGTCCTAATCCACTTATGAAGAGTTGTGTCCAGGCTAAGTTGGGACTCGAGTCCTGAGAAAGGGTAATATATGAAACATTGACTGCTCCTTTCCTCCACATCCTTCCTCGCCTGCTGTGTTCTTCCAGCCTCCTGGTTGTCTACCTTTGCAAATACTAAATTCACCAACAACCAAGAAAGACAATCCTGATCTCTTCCAATTGGTATCTTCATGACCCCTACTTAAATTGCACAAAGACTGAAACTGCATTTGGAAGCAAAAAGCACAAAATAGTAGCAGAAAAATTGGGAGGCAGAGTGGTCTTTAAATCTTTTCTGCCATTTAAAAAAATCAGAACTAATCCTCTGCTTTCACTACACCATGCCACATTATTCCTATATTCATTAATTACTGTCGTCTCTAGAACCTTTTTGACCTCTATCCTGATTATACTCATTCTCATGACTGAGCTTTCTGGGTCAAGAATTTGGAAGATTTAGGTGAGAAAATATTTCTCCTTACCTCAGACCTAAACAGACCTAAACCCCTTATCCTGAGATTGTGATCCTTTGTTTTTGAGTACGCAGCTCGGGGAAATATCTTCTCAGCATCTGCATCATCAGGCCTCTTATGAATTTCAATTAGATCATTTCTCAGCCCCTGGGAATATCAGTCTGGTCTATTCAATCTTTCCTCCATCTGGCTTATTCCATTGGTTAATTTGTTGTTGAAAATTGGGAGTAGACCTCATTAGAGCCTCAGGTAATTCCACAATTAATCCAACTGCATCTGTGAAAATAAGCATGGATTTCTTTTAGAGCTGGCTCAAATAGACAACTTTGACCTCTCCCTCTTTTTAGAGAGATAGATGTATTAAGTCACCTTTTCTTATGTTTGTCTTGGTGCCAGGATGTGCATGAGGCAAGATATTCAGTTCTGGCCTAAACAAAATATTGAGGGTGTATACCACTAATTTCAGATGAAGCTGGCAGTTATGGAAATGATTACTGATGTACTTTATGTAAGTTCTTACGGGAGCCTAAAAGAGTATTTTGGTTTATTGATAGATCACTGAAAAATTCTAGACACGTGGTGTAATCGTTGCTGCACAAGCAATAGCAATAATCTTGGAATAAGTGATGTCAGTAAAAAGATAGAATTGGGTACTCTTGACACACAAGTAATGTGACCCTCCACATGTGAATGTTTTCCAAAGATTAGTACTGTAATTAAAATACTGTTTTGTCCTCTGCCTGTTTTACTGCTTTGACCGAAATGTTTTCTGAATGGCTTTTCACAAGAGGACCACCCTTTAAAATAATTTGTTTCGTTTGTTAACTGTATTTGTTTCCCCTTTGTTTTTCTCAGTCATCCCAACTGTTATTGTCTTATAAGCACACTTTGGTCTGTTTGGCATAGTTGCATCACTGATGGGTGAGTCAACAGGTTTAAACCGGGTAAATGGGTAACTGAAATGTGTTAAGGTTGGAACAAGGGAGTGCCCTGCAAGTATATACCCAGATGGATTGGCCAACAATGATGAATCACATGTAATTTCATGTTTCCATTTGTTTGCAAGCCATTTCACAAAGTGACAACAAATACAGCATAAGACAGGCATAGACTCTCCAATATCCTGGGGGTGTCACATGTTATCTTGCCAATCTCACTCTCACATTCACAAATTAATAACATCTGATCTAATAGAAATAAAGTTACTTATTGTTGCTCGAACAACATAGCACTTTTATAATCTCACTCATCCCTATCCATTTAGACTGGATAACCTCCAAATTCTCAGAGTTGGCTGTATGTACAACATGCTGGAGGATAAAGTATTTTTTTAAAAAAAGATTGTGCTTCCTGTACTTGCTGGGATACATGCTGTCAGAGCTGCTCTGTTAAAAATGGCCAGGGATTGAGTTCATGTTGTGACAATACTGTGGCAATTTGTTCTCACTTTTAAGAAATAGCCTTCTTGAATTAAACATGGCTGCTGCCATTGTTTTGCAAGAAATGTTCATGTCCTCTGGGAGTCTTGGCATTCCCAGAACAAGAATATCATTGAACACGAATATTTGAGAAAAACACGTCTGTAATTTCCTATTGCATTAACAAAACTAAGTTGAACCTCTGTTATAATGGCTACAGCATCTGTGTGGCATCACACAAAGCAATTTCCTCCCTGACATTTTCTATTTATTTTCTTTATTCCTAGGTAGAAAAGAAAGAATATGCTTTAACACGCATTTAGACGTCAGGTTTAGTCAATTTATATCGTACTTGCATGGTACTTCATGCACTGATATCTTACATATGTGCATTAAACGTTTTGCCAAAGCTGCAAGCATTTGATTGGCATTGTGCATGAGGAAGTTCTAATACATTGTGAGCTGTATTTCTACATGAGAGGGTGGTTTGGATTCAGTAGCAACTCTGCACCACTCCCAGCCCCCGATATCTCCACCCCTACTTACTGCATTATGACATATTTTTGAATGTGTTGCACTGACCTTAAAGAAGGCAGAAGCTTTGTATAAATAGCAGTGGGAGGGAAGATCACATCCTCATCTTTTCAGGCTGCCAGTTCAAACGGAGGAAACTGTGTGTTGGCCACTGTGATGTGTCGTGGGTGAAATTGCTTCTGTAGTAGTGTGGAGAAAAGAATAGAGTTCAGATGTTCATTTTTGAGAACACAACCTAGCCACTAGATTTACAGCACTTTAAAATGTATCAAGAAGATTAGCACTGGTACAGCGCTTTAGTAGGCCATTCACCTAGTGCCAACAAATATCAGGGCACAGGCTGGGTGCTAATATTTAAAAGACCTGGGGCTGAATCTTGTGATATTTTGGCTAATTGTTATTTAGTTTTGTCAAGTTTCATGAAGGGTTTCTCTCTGCAAGGATTTCTGAGTTTTGGCTCGTGATTGTCCCAGACTCGCCTCATTGACCTTAGTCCCTTATGGCAGCCCTCTCATACCCACTGTTAACCTAATTCTCCCACCTGCTACAGGTGGGACTCTCCAATGATGTGCCAGCAACACTGGCACTGATGCCACTTTTCAACGGCAGCTATGCACCTGGTTAATGCTGCCAGTCCATGCCAGCCTGGCCCAATGTTGCCAGCGATATCAGAGTGGTCTCCACAGTCCACCAGATTGGGAGGCAGTGTAAGAAAAAGATGCCCCTTCAGGGTAGGTGTCAACATCTTCCCTTTGCTATGTCATACTCACTCTGCTACTGCACTTGGCTTTCACCAAGGCTCATGCCTAGACTAGTGAATGCACCATCTTCTTTCATTCTTCCGAAACTCTCTGAAGCCCCGCACCATGAACCCTGCATAGTGCCTGTGCTTCCCGCTCACTCACACCAGAGAACTCACCTCTTTCTCCACTGCTGCATCAGCTCTAACCACTGCTCCACTCACTTTCAATTCACTCAATGCCTCTCAATGCTTCATCTCAGGAGAATAAGGCCCACAGCAGGGCTCAAAGGACGAGGGCTGGACCGACATTCATAACAACTTAAGAGCCAGGAGTAGGAGTAGGCCATCTGGGCCGTCGAGACTGCTCTGCCATTCAATAAGCTCATGGCTGATCGTTTCATGGCCTCTGTTCCAACTACCCACCTTCTCACCATGACTCTTAATTTTTTGAACAGTAAAGGAATTATCTATCTTCACTTTAAAAACATTTAATGAGGAAGCTCAACTACTTCATTGGGCAGGGAATTTCACACATTCACAACCATTTGGTTGAATAGGCTCCTCCTCAGTTCAGTCCTAAATCCGCTTCTCCTTATTTTGAGGCTATGCCCTCTTGTTCTAGTTGCACCAGCCACGGAAACATCCTCCCTGCTTCTATCTTATGTATTCCCTTCATCATTTTATATGTTTCTATAAAATCCCTCCTCATTCTTCAAAAACTCATTGAATATAATCCCAGTCTACACAGTCTGTCCTCATAAACCAATCCTCTCAACTCCAGAATCAACTGAGTGAATCTCCTGTGCACCCCCTCCAGTACCAGTACATCCTTTCTCAAGTAAGGAGACCAAAACTGCACGCAGTACTCTAGGTGCGGCCTCACTGACACCCTATACAACTGTAACATAACCTCCCTGCTTTTAATCTCAATCCCTCTAACAATGAAGGACAAAATTACATTTGCCTTCTTAATTACCTGCAGTACCTGCAAATCATACACAAGGACACCCAGGTCCCTCTGCACAACAGCATACTGCAATTTTTTACAGTTCAAGTAATAGTCCTTTTTACTGTTATTCCTACCAAACTGGATGACTTCACATTTACCAATATTGTACTCCATTTGCCAGAGCTTTGCCCACTCACTTAATCTATATCCCTCTGCAAACTTTCAGAATCTTCTGCGCACTTTGTGCATTGTCCTCATCTTAGTGTCATCTGCAAACTTTGACACACTACTCACAGTCCCCAACTCCAGATCATCAATGTAAATTGTAAACAATTGTGGTCCCAACACTAATCCCTGAGGCACACCACTAGTCACTGATTATCAACCAGAAAAGCACTCATTTATTCCCACGCTTTGCTTTCTGCTAGCTAACCAATCCTCTGTACGTGCTGAAACATTGCCTGTAACGCTGCGCACCTTTTATCTTATGCAGCAGCCTTTTTTATGGCGTCTTATCGAATACCTTTGGAAATCTAAATGCACCACATCTACTGGGTCCCCGGTGTCCACCGTGCTGGTAACGTCTTCGTAGAATTCCAGCAAGCTAATTAAACATAGCCTGCCCTTCATGAGCCCGTGCCACGTCTGCCCCAATGGGACAATGTCTTTCTAGATGTCTTGCTATTTCTTCCTTGATGATAGATTTAAGCATTTTCCACAGAAGCTAAGCTAATTGGCCCTATAATTCCCTATTTTCTGTCTACCTCCTGTTTTAAACAGTAGAGTCACATTTGCTTTTCTCCAATCTGCTGGAACTGCCCAGATTTGAGTGAACTTTGAAAAATTACCACATGTGCATTTGCAATTTCTCCTGCCATCTCTTTTAGTACCCTGGAATACATTCCATCAGGGCCAGGAGCCATGTCTACCATGAGCTCCATTAGCTTGCCAAATGCTACCATTTTCATGATAATAATTGTTTTTAGGTCATCACCTATCTTAGTCTCCTTTTCAGCAATTGGTGGCTTATTATTCACGTTGTTCACCATGGAGACTGACACAAAATACCTCTTCAATGCCTCAGCCA
Organism: Stegostoma tigrinum; assembly: GCF_030684315.1. NCBI lineage: Eukaryota > Metazoa > Chordata > Chondrichthyes > Orectolobiformes > Stegostomatidae > Stegostoma > Stegostoma tigrinum. Next base: position 13,788,747 of record NC_081358.1, read on the forward strand.
TTTCCTCGTTTCCCATTATTAAATCCTCCTTCTCATCCTCTAAAGGGCCAATGTTTACTTTATCCACTCTTTTGTCGTTTTATATATTAGTAGAAACTTTTGCTATCTGCCTTTATATTCTGAGTTAGTTAACTCTCATAATCTATCCTATGTTTCTTTATAGTTTTTTTTGTGGCTTTCTGTTGACCTTTAAAGTATTCCCAATCTTTCAGTTTCCCACTGGTCTTTACCACATTGTATGAATTATCTTTCAATTTATTATCCCCCCTAATTTCCTCAGACCTCCATGGCTGATTACCCCTTTTTCTACAGTCCTTCCTTTTCACTGGTATATACTTCTGCTGAGCACTTTGAAAATTGCATTGAAAGTCTTCCACTGTTGTTCAACTGTCCCACCATCAAGTCTTTGTTTCATCCCCTCAACCTCCACGATGAGAGAATCCTGACCCTCACCCACTGATCCTGTGGATATGTAGAAACATCCACGTCCTGGAAACCAAGCCAGGAACATTGTCTGTGGCCTCCTCCACATCTTAGGAAGATACAATGCATGCCTCAGAGGAAGCACCATCAAAGCTGTTCCTGCACCCTCCACCCATTCACACTGACACATTGGAAGGTGCTTTACCCAGACCGGAGTTGGGAACAGCTACTGGTGAGTGCATTATCGCATTGTCTCTGCAGCTAGTAAAAGGCGAAAGGTCCTGGGTCACTGTCACTCAGAGGGCTGATGGAGGCCAGGCACCCAGCTTAGGTCCAGGCAGGGCAGGACCCCAGGGTGTCAGCAGCTTCAGACTTCATGCAGAAGCAGACAGAGGAGAAACAAGCAGGTTTGTGGGGGCCACTGGGCAACCTCAGGTTTGTAGGACTGCAGCAATACCATGGGGATCTTGCTGCCCCAGACATGAGACTGCCCCAGGCTCAGTTCATGGTCAGGTTAGTGGCTGCTGTGGAGAGCAAGGTCCAGCACTTTGACAGTCCGCTGGGCCTGTGACCAGACTAAATAGATAATAGACAATAGACAACAGAAAATAGGTGCAGGAGTAGGCCTTTTGGCCCTTTGAGCCAGCACCACCATTCATGATGATCATGGCTGATCATCCACAATCAGTATCCTGTTCCTGCCTTATCCCCATAAGCCTTGATTCCGCTATTTTAAGAGTTCTATCCATCTCTTTCTTGAAAGTATCCTGAGAATTGGCCTCCACTGCCTTCTGGGGCAGAGCTTTCCATATATCCACCACTCTCTGGGTGAAGATGTTTTTCCTCAACTCTGTTCTAAATGGCCTACTCCTTATTTTTAAACTGTGCCCTCTGGTTCTGGACTCACCCATCAGTGGAAACGTACTTCCTGCCTCCAGAGTGTCCAATCCCTTAATAATTTTATATGTCTCAATCAGATCCCCTCTCATTCTTCGAAACTCAAGTGTATACAAGTCCAGTCGCTCCAATCTTTCAACTTATGACAGTCCCGCCATTCCAGGAATTGACCTCGTGAACCTACACTGCACTCCCTCAATAACAAGAATGTCCTTCCTCAAATTTAGAGACCAAAACTGCACACAATACTCCAGATGCAGTCTCACCAGGGCCCTGTACAGCTGCAGAAGGACCTCTTTGCTCCTATGCTCAGTTCCTCTTGTGATGAAGGCCAGCATTCTATTAGCTTTCTTCACTACCTGCTGTACCTGCATGCTTGCTTTCATTGACTGCTGTACAAGAATACTTAGATCTCGTTGTACTTCCCCTTTACCTAACTTGACTCCATTGAGATAGTAATCTGCCTTCCTGTTCTTGCCACCAAAGTGGATAACCACACATTTATCCACATTAAACTGCATCTGCCATGCATCCGTCCACTCACCTAGCCTGTCCAAGTCACCCTGTATTCTCATAACATCCTCCTCACATTTCACACTGCCACCCAGCTTTGCGTCATCAGCAAATTTGCTAATATTACTTTTAATGCCTTCATCTACATCATTAATAATATATTGTAAACAGCTGCGGTCCCAGCACCGAACCTTTGGTACCCCACTGGTCACTGCCTGCCACTCCGAAAGGGACCCGTTTATCACTAGTCTTTGCTTCCTGTCAGCCAGCCAATTTTCAATCCAAGTCAGTATTTTGCCCCCAATACCATGTGTCCTAATTTTGCTCACCAATCTCCTCTGTGGGACTTTATCAAAGGCTTTCTGAAAGTCCAGGTACTCTACATCCACTGGTTCTCTGTTGTCCATCTTCATAGTTACATCCTCAAAAAATCCCAGAAGATTAGTCAAGCACAATTTCCCCTTCATAAATCCATGCTGACTCTGACCTATCCTATTACTGCTATCCAAATGAGTTATAATTTCATCTTTTATAATTGACTCCAGCATCTTTTCCACCATTGGCGTCAGGCTAACCGGTTGATAATTCCCTGTTATCTCTCTCCCTACTTTCTTGAAAAATGGGACATTAGTCACGCTCCAATCTGCAGGAACTAATCCGGAATCTGTAGCACATTGGAAAATGATTACCAATGCGTCCACGATTTCTAGAGCCACCTCCTTAAATACCCTGGGATGCAGACCACCAGGTCCCAGGGACTTATCAGCCTTCAGACCTAACATTCTATCCAACACCATTTCCTGCTTGATATAAATACCCTTCAGTTCATCCATTACCCTAGGTCCTCCAGCCACTATTACATCTGGGAGATTGCTTGTGTCTTCCCTAGTGAAGACAGATCCAAAGTACCTATTCAACTCATCTGCCATTTCTTTGTTCCCCATAATAAATTCACCCGTTTCTGACTTCAAGGGCCCACTTTTAGTCTTAACCATTTTTTTTCTTTTCACATACCTAAAAAAGCTTTTACTATCCTCCTTTATATTTTTGGCCAGTTTTCCTTCGTACCTCATTTTTTCTCTGCATATTGCTTTTTTAGTTATCTTCTGTTCCTCTTTAAAAGCGTCCCGGTCCTCCGGCTTCCAGCTCATCTTTGCTATGTTATACTTCTTCTCTTTTATCTTCATACCGTCCTTAACCTCCCTCATCAGCCACGGCTGCCCCTGCCTCCCCTTAGGATCTTTCATCCTCTTTGGAATGAGCTGATCCTGCACCTTTTCCATTATATCCAGAAATACCTGCCATTGTTGTTCCACTGCCATCCCTGCTAGGGTAGTGAGCCGTTGAACTTTGGCCAGCTACTCCCTCATAGCTCCATAGTTCCCTTTGTTCAACTGCAACACTGGCACTTCTGATTCTCCCTTCTCCCTCTCAAACTGCAGATGAAAACTTCTCATATTATGGCCACTACCTCTTAACGGCTCCCTTACTTCAAGGACCCTGATCAAATCCGGTTCATTGCGCAACACCAGACCCAGAATTACCTCCTCCCTGGTAGGCTCCAGTACAAGCTATTCTAAGAATTTATCTCGGAGGCACTCCACAAACTCCCTTTCTTGGGGTCTAGTATCATCCTGATTCTCCCAGTCTACCCGCATGTTGAAATCTCCTATAATAACAACCTTTGCAACAGGCCAGTTTCAACTCGTGATTCAACTTACACCTTACATCCTGACTACTGTTTGGGGCCTGTAGATAACTCCCATTAGGGTCTTTCTCCCCTGAGAATTTCTCAGCTCTGTCCATTCTGACTCTACATCTCCTGATTCTAAGTCCCCCCTTGCAAGGGACTGAATATCTACCCTCATCAACAGGGCCACCGCACCCCCTCTGCCCATCAGTCTGTCCTTTCAATAGCACGTAAAGCCTTGAATATTCATTTCACAGGCCCTGTCCACTTAAAGCCACGTATCAGTTATCCCCACAACATCGTACCCGACAATTTCCAACTGAGCCTCAAACTCATCCACCTTATTTCGTATGCTTTGTGCATTCATATAATATTTTTATTTGTTACTCCCCTCACCCTTCCTATCAATCCCTGTTTCACTTGGCCATACTGTACAATCCCTTCTTGAGTTTTCTGCTTCATTGATTTTGTTGTCTTTCTTAACTTCTCTTATCCTCACTTGCCCTTTAACTTCATTCTTAAATTTCCAGTTTGTCCCCTCCCCCCCTACTACTTAGTTTAAACACACCTGTGTTGCAGTGGCAAACCTGCCTGCCAGAATGCTGGTCCCCCACCTATTAAGGTGCAACCCATCCCTCTTGTACAATTTATCCTGACCCCAAACATAGCCCAGTGATCCAAGAATTTAAATCCTTGCTTCCGGCACCAGTTCTGCTGCCACATGTTCAAGTCCATTATCTCCCTGTTCCTGCCCTCTCCAGCCCAAGGAACTGGAAGCAAACCGGAGATAACTCGCACTCCATCAACCTTACGTTGGCCCTCAGCACCAACTGCAAGATGACAGGGGGCCACTCTAGGTATCTCTCCGTCACGAGAAGACAGGATGGCTACAGGAGTCTCCAATTTGGGGGAGGATCCACACAGAGGTCTCCTCTGAGGACCCACCAGAGCTGGCCATGATTTCCATACACACCCTGTGTTTTCCCTCTAACCTGTGGGAGTTTGAGAGTTCAAACCAAGGAGGGCGACTGGGCCCACAGATGATTTCTGTGTGTGTGTGTGTGTGTGTGTGTGTGTGTGTGTGTGTGTGTGTGTGTGTGTGTGTGTGTGTGTGTGTCTAGTGTGCAACAAGTATGGCAGTTCATTTCAATACAGAAATATTGAACATTGAATAACATATCCACTGACCTGTAGTCTATTTCTGGTGGTGATCTATTCAGGAGCCATTGGTCAAGAGACGAATAAAATTCACTGCTCTTCTGTCATGGAATCTTTTACATCCATTTGAATTTACAGGCAGGACCTTGGTGACACCTCTGTAATGACCAAGGGGTCAGGGATGAGACAGTTCCCTTCTTTACAACCTGATCAGTTGGCTGTGACTATATCCATTACTAGGTAAAAATGTTTACTTTCCTATCTACCCACTATACTTTTTGACACCCTTGTCAGTCAGCAATGTATTGTAAGTACCATAGGAATATAGGAATCATGAGCAGGATTGGCCTTAAAAATATTCACTGATCTCTGGAGCAGAGAATGTCGCAGCCTAAATAAACTGATCAGAAAATTCAGGAGTTTATTGTCCAGAAGTACTTAGAATCCCTACAGTGTGGAAGTAGGTCATTTGGCCCATTGAGTCCTCAGCAACCATCTAAATACAATCCCCCTTCCCTACACTATTCCCTGCATTCTCCACCATTATTCCCCCTACGCTGTATGCTCAGGGGAATTAACAAGGCCATTCCATATAACCTGCACATCTTTGGTCTGTGGGAGGAAACTGGAGCACCCAGAAAGGACCCAAGCAGACACGGGGAGAACGTGCAAACTCTACACAGACAGTCACCCAAGGCTGTAATTGTACCTGGGTACCTGGTGCTCTGACGGAGCTCTGCTAACCACTGAGCCACCGTGCCGCTCCGTGGCAGCATGGAAAATGCTCACTTAGACAAGATAGTTTGGTGCCACTAAAGCTGATGTGGAACTCTATCATAGTGTAGCTTGGTATGTTTTGAGAGGAAGATTAAAGGAGACTCTCTGAGGAAAATGAGAAAAACAGGAAGAGAGAATTTGCTTCAAAAAAACAGTGAAGCCTGAAGTATACATATTAATACTATTGTGCAGATTGCAAAGGAGAGATACCCCCTGAATTGCTAACCACTATTCACCAATATAACTTAAATTGATTAACTAAATTGATTCTCAGTCCTTCCTCTGCTTATTTTTTAATCTCTAAACCTCATCAATTCGACAGGTTCTCCTTTAATCTCATCATTCCAGGGGCATTTAAGCGGCTACTAGATAGGCATATGGATGATAGTATAAGGTTGGGGTGGAGGTTGGTTAGACCTTAGGATTAGGGAGAAGTTTGGCACACCATCGTGGGCCAAAGGGTCTGTATTATACTGTACTGTTCTGTGTTCTATGCTCTATATTCACCAACTGTGACATCATTGTTCAAAAAAGGAAGTAGACAAAAGGTGAGTAGCTAAAGGCCCGTTAGCTTAACTTCTGTAGTGGGGGAAATGCTTGATTCTATAATCAAGGAATAAATAATGAGACAGATGGATAGAAATTGCCCCGTTGGCAGACACAACATGAGTTTGTGAAAGGCAGGTCACGTTTAATTAATTTATTGGCGTTCTTTGAGGACATTACAACTGCAGTGGACAACCAGGAACTGGGTGGATGTGTTGTACCTGGATTTCCAGAAGGCATTTGACAAGGTGCTGCACTAAGGCTGCTGCATAAGATGTTACAAGTAATGTATTAGCATGGATAGAAGATTGGTTAACTAACAGTAAGCAAAGAGTGGGGATAGATGGATGTTTTCTGGTTGGTGATCAGTGGTTGGTGGTGTGCCTCAGGGATCAGTGCTGGAACTGCAATTTTTCAAAAATTGCAGAAATGTTTTTGGAGTTGGCGAGCAAGTGCAATGTGTTAAATTTCACAGATAACACTAAAATGAGTGGTAGAGCAAAATGTGTAGAGGACACTGAAAGTCTGCAGAAGGATATAGATAGGTTAAATGAGTGGGCAAGGGTCTGGCAGATGGAGTACAATGCTGGTAAATGCAAGGTCATCCATTTTGGTAGGAATAACAGCGAAATGGACTGTTATTTAAATACTGAAAAATTGCAGCATGCTGCTGCATTGAGGGATCTGGGTGTGCTTCTGCATGAATCACAAAAATGTTGGTTTGCAGGTGCAGCAGTTAGTTAAAAAGGCAAATGGAATATTTTCCTTTGTTGCTTGAGGGATAGAGTTTAAGAAAAGGGAGATTTTGCAGCTGTATAGGGTGCTGATGAGGCCATACACGGAGTACTGTGCACAGTTTTGATCTCTTTACATGAGAAAGGATGTATTGGTACTGGAGGGGGTGCAGAGGAAATTCACTCGGTTGATTCTGGAGTTGGGAGGATTGGCTTATTTGGAGGGACGGAGTAGGCTGGAACTAGGCTCATTGGAATTAAAAATGTATCTTATAGAAACATAAAATGATGAAGGGAATGGATGAGATAGAAGCAGGGGGCTGTTTCCACGATCTGGTGAAACTAGAACTGGGGGGGGGGGGGGGGGCATAGTTTCAAAATAAGGAGAAGCAGATTTAGGTCTGAGTTAAGGAACTTGTTCACCTAAAGGGCTGAGAATCTGTGGAATTCCCTGTGCAGTGAAGCAGTTGAGGCTACTTTTTTTAGATTTTTGAACAGTAAAGGAATTAAGAGCTATGATGAGCAGGTAAATGGAGCTGAGTCCATGAAAAGATCAGCCATGATCTTATTGAATTCCAGAGCAGACCCGATGGGCCAGATGGCCCAGTCCTGCTCCTATTTCTTATATTCTTGTAATGTGGTGTCTAACTTGTTGTACCATAATCAGCTTGCAGTTCCAGTACGTTTATGGGAAAAATGTATCTCTACTGCAAGATGCAGGAAAGATCTAGCTAACTGGGCACGCAGCTGAAGCTGAGTTCCACCAAATGCTGGTCCATTTCGCAAATAGAAAGATGAGTATGGCTTAGTATCAATGCTTGCTTCTACATGCATGGAGTTCACCATTATTTTTAATTGAGGCATTTAAGTTGAAAATAATGTTCCAATTTTTGACACAGTAAATAACATCATTCACTGGCTAAAGCCTATTGCTTTAACATTGGTGTTTCACACTAAACCTATTGTGCTTTTAGATTAGTGAAGATTGGAGCCAAGAATATCTGAGTTCTGCTTGCGAAGAATGGTTCAAATTCAATTTAAATAGAACTGGTGGAAGGGCAATTACTCAGATCCTCCATTATCACACTGCTCTTTCTGACTCTGAGAAGGTGGGTCATTAAAATTAGTGTGAAATCAACTATGTTACTGATTAGTGCCCAATTTATTTCTGCCCAGGATTGAAGATGTGCAATTAAAATTTTCCTGTTCAGAATGACTGCTTAGAGCTCTTAGTGAAATGAGTATGATCTATGTCCACCCAAGTCCCAATGGATATGAGTCAGCAGTACAAACTGTCTTTAAATATTGTATAACTGGCATTGACTCAGACAAAACAGTGTGGGAATGGAAATATTCTGCTGGAACACTGTGGCACATTCTTCTCAATGTGTCACTTTGGGTTATTGTCAAGGTAATGTTGAATGATTAAAAAGCTGAATACTGTTGTGTTGGAAACTTAAAATAAAAACAGAAAGTGCTAGAGAAACTCAGCAAGTTTGGCAGCATCTGTGGACACTGGATCAGAGTTAACATTTTGGATCTGATATGATTCTTCCTCAGAACTCCTGATTGCCTGATGCCCTATTCTTTCAAATGTAGGCTTGATGTTAAGTGCTGTCACTCTCACTTCTCCTTCAAAGTTCAGCTGTTTTGCCTTTGATTGGACTAAGTTCATAAAGAGGTCAGGAGCCAAGTGGCCCTGGCAAAACCCAAACTAAGTGTCAGTGCGAAGGTTAATACTGAGCAAGGGCTGTTTGGTAGCACTGTTGATGCTGATGATCAAGAGTTGACTGATGAGGTGGTAACTGACTGGGTTAGGTTTGCCCCGGTTTCTGTGTTGAGGACATACTGTGCAATGTTCCACATTGCTGGGTATATGCCAGTGTTGTGGCTGTATTGCAACAGCTTAATGAGGAGCATGGTAAGTTCTGGAGCACAACTTTTCAGTACTATTGCTAGGATGTTATCAGAGCCCATAAGCTCTGCAATATCCAGTACCTTTCTTGGTATCACATAGAGTGGATTGAATTAGCTGGAAACTGGCGTCTGTGACAATAGAGACCACTGCCGTTTGCCTTCTTGTCTGCTGGAGTGTCTTTGTTGCTGTTGAGCCTAGTGAAGTCTCACTGATTTGAGAGAAGGTCAACCATTCCCTAAGGATGAAAAATTTTGCAATGGCCAAATGTTGCTCCTGCCTCACATGCACCTGAGTTCTTTACTGCGGGTAACCTCAGTCATCAGACGTCAGGTAGTCTTGTGCTGAATACTGCAGCTAAGGCATTGCAGTTTTATGTAGATAGTGCTGGAAATAAATGTAATGTGTAAGGATTGTCGTAAACCCTGAACTGCACAGATCATCTGTAATTATACACACCTTGTAAAGGAGAGTAACGAATCAGGGACATCTCTGCAGGGAATGTTTAATTCTATTCATCAGGTTTTTAAGGGATTCATCTGCCATGTAAATCTGGGAGATGTGCAATGGCAGTCCACTCTGCCTCATTGCTCAGTGGCTGTTGAGAAAAGTTGCACAAAGCCAATCTCAGATTCAGTGGTGTCCTACAGGATGCTGAAGTCTTTCAAGGCAATTTAGCATCTCCATAAAGCACTACCCAAAGATGGAAGGGTCAAAAGGATTTTCCTTAACTCGCTGTACATCATGAGACACTTTACGCCATAAAATTAAGACATCATTTACTGACTGAAGCCTTAAAAACAACCTTATCTTAGCATCGTACAGTTTATACACTGCCTCACTGCCTGTTTTTTCCCCTGAGGGTAAACAGTTACTTAATGTGGGATTGCCTGAAGATGCCAATCATACCGCCATTTGGATAGGAGAACATTTACTCAGCAACAGAAAAGTTCAAGGACTTAAAAAAATAATCAGGTTCACATGTATTTTGGAATTATATGGGACTTGCCATAAAACCAACAGAAATCATACAATAGATCAAAGTCCAAACCCAGATTATTCACCTTGGAAGCAGGTTCCAATTAATTTCTCTCTTGCTTTTTGCTCTTGATGGTGTATAGCTCTATCCTTCGCTTATGGATGTCCCTCCTGGTTGCTATCTTAATCATTCATCCTCAGAAGATTGCTATCAATCACCCATTTCATCTGCAACCCCTTATGCCAACTCCAGTTATGAAGGGCACAGAATGCCACAATGATGCAGCACACCTACTCTGGGCTAGAGCACCAGGCCCCACCAGAGAGATACAAGCATCAAAGCCTAATTTTAAGGAGGCTTATAATCTGTTACACAGTAGCCCAAGCCCCAGGATGCAGTGTTGTATTTCTGTTCTGTATCAATGTGAGGTGGTTGTACAGGTATTATCAACAATGTTTGGAGGGGGCTAGATCTTTTCTCCCAAAGGTCATCCTTGTATAGCCCAAGGATCTTGGAAGAAGCCAGCAACATGTGAGTTCTCTGTTATGTATTCAGCATTGGCAGCTCCCTGGATATGCAGCATAGTCCTCCAAAATATGGCATTGATGGTCAGAGATATGCTTACGGTTTTTGAGTTAAAAAGTACGGAAACCGACCCTTCGGTCCAATTCATCCATGTTGACCAAGTTTCCCAAACTAAATGAGTTAAAACAAACTAATCTAAACTAAAATAGTCCCACTTGCCTGCATTTGGCACATTTCCCTCGAAACCTTCCTATTTGAGTACATTTCCAAGTGTTTTCAATGTTGTAACGGTAACTACATCCACCACTTCCTCTGGAAGTTCATTGCATTCATGAATCACTCTCCATGTAAAAAGGTTGCCTCTCGTATCCTTTTATATCTATCTCCTCTCACCTTAAATATATAACCCCTCATTTAGAACTCCCCCACCCTAGGGAAAAGACCCCTGTCATTCACCTTATCTGTGCCCCTCATGATTTTATAAACCTCACTAAGTCTACGCCTCAAACTCCTATACTCCAGTGAAAAAAGTCCTAGCTTATTCAGCGTCTCCTCATAACCCAACCACACCAGTCCCAGTAACATTTTATGCATCTTTCCTGCACTCTTTCCAATTTCATCAAATCCTTCCTATAATAGCAGGGCAGCTAGGACTGTACATAGTACTTCAAAAGTGGCCTCACCAACATTCTGAACAACTTCAACATGACAGGTTGAAAACTCAATTTTAGGTGTGCCTGGTGCTGCTCTTGGCACACCATCCTGCACTCTCCATTGATGCAGGGATGCTCCGCTGCCTTGATGGTAATGGTAAAGTGGATGGTATGCTTGTGCATCAGGTTGCAGATTGTGCCAGGGTACGATTCTGCGCTGACAGCCTACAGCGCCTAATGGGTGCTTAGTCTTGAGTTACTGGAATTGTTTTGAATCTATCACATTTAGCATGAGGCAAGAATGTTATTTGCCAATTGTCAGACCAAGGCTGTACATCATCCAGGTCTTATTGCATTTGAACACAGACTGCTTCAGTATCAAAGAAAAACTGCAGTCATTAGTGAATATCCACACTGCTGACCGTATCACTAAAGAAGGTAGATCATTGATGAAGGAACTGAAGACAGCTGTGCTATACAACATAATAGAGGTTATCCTCAATGTGTAGAGAGACCTTTGTCTCAAGGACTGTGTGCTGGTCATTACAGAGCTTGAAAATGAAATCAAGAAGCGTCTAGGAACAACTGAAGTAAGCACAAGATCGCAAGACATGGAGAAATGTGCAGAGGATCAGTCCTTAGCCAGTTGACTGATCCATGATCTCTCTAGACCCCTCATGAACTAAAACAACTCTATCAATTTTCTTCTCATTTTCTTTCACTCCATCAACAACAGTCTCATCGTCACTGATCTATTTTGATATAATGGAAGTCTTTCCTGTTGACCAACTTGGCAGATTGGTGATCGGCATTCTTTAAACAATGTGGGTGTAGCCTAATGCTCAGGTCAAATGAGGATTCCTACCAGGAATGTGACTATTGAGACAGATTGCCAAAGGTAGGCATCATCTATGCCTAGAGCTGATACAAGCAGACCAAGTAAATAAAAGCAATAACTATATAAATACAACTAATTCAAAAAAAATAGCAAATTAGTTTGCATGACTGGTGCTGAGTGACTCAGATAACAAGGTGGGCTTTGATATATTGGTCAAAACCTATTTTGTTTTGTAGCAGATATCTGTAGATTCATTAGCACCATTTCATGTATAATGTATTTTAATGGTTTTCTTTGTTCAGAATTGTCTGAGATAAACATCTTACTTACTATTCGAGCTGACTTGACTGGAATGTTCATAAAAATGGTGTGACATCCCAGAGAGATGGTGAGTTATTTCTTGTCTTACCATTTGTTGGAAATTTATAGAAGTAGCCAACTTACCCATATTGTATTCAATAGTAGCCAACTTTGCTGGACTGTTTAACTTGTTTTTGAAACAACCACTAAGTTTCTGAACATCATAGGAACTGCCAATGCTGCAGTCTGAGATAACAAGGTGTGGGGCTGGACGAACACAGTGGGCAGGCAGCATCAGAGGAGCAGGAAAGCTGACGTTTCGGGACTGCAGACTTCTTTTCTAAAGGATGGTCCAGACCTGCAACATCAGCTTTCCTGCTTCTCTGTTTCCTGCTGTTTTCATCCAGCTCCACACCTTGTTATCTCATTAAATACCTATCAATGTGTAGGACGTCAGTTAGCTGGACTGCTGGTTTGTAGCACAGAGTGATGTTAACACCATGGGTTCATGTCCCACACTGGCTGAGGAGGCCCTGGAGGATTCTTCCCTTATAACTACTTTCTCTGCTGCCAGGGTGCATCGCTGATTGGGCTTTGGGCTTTAATCATCTTCCTTGTGTGTTGCTGACTTGATGTCAGAAATTTAGAAGAAGCGTCACTGGACTTGAAACAGTAACTCTGCTTTGTCTCTACAGATGCTGCCAGACCTGCTGAATTTCCCCAACAATTTATGTCTTTGCACCAAAGACTTACGTTATTTCATTCCTTGTGTTCAGTATTTTACACAATTAATCATATTCCATTTCCTCAGCCTCAAGCTAAATTTTACCCTCTCTATTTTTCTTCCTTTCTCTCCTCAGCATGCCAGCTTATTCTTAGGGAATGTTGCAATGGCAGCATTCACACCACTGATTCGTTATCCAGGAAAGCCATTCTTTAGTTCTTGGCTCGGCTTTGAGTTTCAGCGACTAGTTGAACTACTGAACCATGAGAGGGAGCCTAACTAATTATGAATTGAAAAAGCAAATTGCGCCTACACAGTTTGTGTCTCTAAAATGTTGACACTTAAGGCCGATCCAAGCATCACGTGGCCAAGATCTATGTTATTCTTTGGTATAAATTCCATTATACACTTAGCACTGCCATTTAGATACATTTGTGATTCTACAGATTTGTATAAGATTGAAGCATTTCACAAGAGAAAACAAAGTAGAACCAGGAAATTGTGGTGCATGATACTATGTGCAAAGGGTTAATATGGCTTAAATTTGCTGTTTTAACTGAAGCGTTAACAACTTTATTGCAATTCTCCAAGTGAAGAAAGAATGAGGGAAATGTCATGTGCATCGTTGAGGATTTTTTGAATCACATTTCCACTTAGCATTTTCGATATTTCAGCCCCCAAAACGGAACAGAACCATTTGCAACAAAAGTCATTGGGGTCACTTGTATCTATAAACAACACAATCAGATTTCTGAGGGCCTAGTGCTGTCTGAGTATTGAGGAAATTTGGTATAGCTAATATGTTTACAAGTAGAAGAATCTCACCAGTCCACTGTCACTCTGGGACTGTTCCAGTAACTGCAGAATATTCAGTTTAGTATCACTGCTGAGTAAGGCTTTAGTGACAGTTACAGAAAAAGAGCAGGCACGTAGAAAAAGATGTGAATTAATTAAACATAAATCAGTGCTGATTTATAGCAAGCTTGGCTACTGATAAAATTTTTCGATGAAGCAGAGGCTGATGAAGGGAGTATGGTGGATGCTGCCTATATGGATTTTAAGAAAGCATTTGGCAAAATACCACATGAAAAGTAGTTAACAAAATTGAGGCTTATGGAATACAAGATACAGGGTCAATTTTGATATAAGGTTTGATTAAGGGCAGAAAACTGCAGGGCATAGTTAATGCTTATTTTGTAACTGGAGAATGCAGTGGTATTCTCCAAGAGTAAGAGTAACACTGGAGCTAAGGCCAAAATAAAAGTGAATCTCATATGGGAACTGGCAAGTACATCTGGGCAACAGAGTCAACACTCTATGCTCCAATTCACTTACACTGTCCAAGCCACATATTGGAGCATTCCGCTGATGTAGTCTAGATAACAAATTGTCAACTTTTATATTCCAAAGGCCTGCTTCATTGGTGTCCATGTGCTTCGGTAGAATTCATTGTAGAATGCCTCAGCTGAAGTTTGAGGATGCCTCATCAGTGCCATCAACCAGGTCTTGGGTAGTCAAGCCCTATCAGGTGAATCCATCCTTCCAAGTGTGTATGCAGTGTGTGATGGGTGTGGATGATAAAGGATATACCAAGTACACAACTGGAACATTCAAGTCCTGTAGCTGCATACCGAAGGCACTTTCAAGAATTGAGCTTTCCTATTGCCAACCTGCATAAACTGTCCTAACAAGCTCCGAGTACCACATTTGTACACTCGCTAACCCCCTTCTCTTGTGGAAAGCCTGCACTGGCCCTCAACTAAGTCATTGCAACTAATTATAACACACTCGGCTGTATCAGTCAGGCTAATTAAACAAAATCGATGAAGAGATGATATTAATCATTGGTGATATAGTGATGCAGTTGTAATGTCACAGGCCGAGTAATCTAAAACAGTTCTGAGAAAGGGTCATCGGACTCAAAACACTAATTCTGATTTCTCTTCACAGATGCTGCCAGCCCGCCGAGCTTTTTCAGCAACCTCTGTTTTTGCTCCAGACCCACACTGAGGTGTTTGATTCTTAACTGCCCTGTTTTCTGCAAATAGTGATGAGGATCTGCCATTTTCACCATCTCCAGTGGGATGGCACCACAAAACACATCTTCACTCCCACCTACTGTCAGCATTTTGCAGGGGCTGTTCCCTGCATGACAGGCTGGTGCACTCCTCCATCATTCTTAATATTTTATCACATCCCATGCAATCACATAAAATATAACACTTACCCATTCACTACTCCATTTTTCTTATACACTCCTGTCCATCTGGGTGGCCTTGTGCTGCTTGTGTCTCATTTACTTTCCTCTCAGATGAGAGGATAAATTCTCTCCCTTTCACACCCCGATTAATACTCATTTTACTCTTTTTCCTTTTCACTGCAACTAGCTCCCTCGTTATCTTTTACACTGGGCCTCCACACCATCTGTTCCCTTCAGTCTCCGACACCTCTGTCAAAGTATGAAACCCACCTTCTTCCACCTCCTTTCAGTTCTGCAGAAGAGTTATATTGAACATGAAATATTAACTCTGTTTCTCTGTCCACAGTATCTGCCACACTTGGTGTGTTTCTTCGGTATTTTCTGTGTTTGTTTCAACATCCATAGCATTTTTATTTCTGGGGCATTGGGACTGGTTCTGGAGGAGGTGGCACCCGTATAAACTGGACGGGTTATGCCAGACTGGGACTGATGTCCTTGGGGGAGTGTTTGCTAACACGGTGGGAAGGGTTTAAACTGATATGCCGGGGGATGGAAACCTACGGAGGGAGTCAGAGAAGGAGAGAGGAAGGACTAAAACCAAAGATAGAAATGGGAATAAGAAAAGTCCTAGGCAGAGAAACCAAGAACAAAATTCTAACAGGCCGACTGAGAAAAATAAGAGTGAGACAAACAATGTCAAAAAAAATTTCTTAAATGCTTTATGCCTTAATGCAAGGAGCATTCGCAATAAAGTGAATGAAATAATCGTGCAGATAGATGTAAACAAGTACGGTATAATTAGGATTATGGAGGCACAGCTGCAGGGTGATCAAGGATGCGAACTGAACGTCCCAGGGTATTCAGTATTTAGGAAGGACGGGCAAAAAGGAAAAAGTGGTGGCATGGCATCGCTGGCTAAAGAGGAAATTAACACACTATTGAGAAAGGATATTAGCTCTGGCAATGTGGAGCCTGTATGGGTAGAGTTGAGAAATATGAAGGGCAAAAAAAATTTGTGGATTCCATAAATAGAACCTCAAACTGCAGTGGTGATGTTGGGAATGGCATTAAACAGAAAATTAGAGATGCATGTGATGAGGTAATATCGGTGACCGTGGGTGATTATAATCTGCACATAGATTGAGCAAAGCAAATTTTCCACAATGCCGTAAAGGAGGAATTCCTGGAGTGTATATGAGGTGGTTTTCATGACCAATATGTGGAGGATCTAACTAGACAACAGACCATCTTCAACTGGGCACCGTGTAATGAGAACAGAATCATTGCCAATCTCGCTGTGCGATACCCCTTGGGGATGAGTGACCATAACATGATAGAACTTTTTTTTATCAAAATGGAGAGTGAGGTAATTGATTCAGAGACCAGGGTGCTGAATCTTAATAAAGGAATTTGTGATGAAATGAGGCATGAGTTGGCCTTGATAGGTTGGGGAGAGTTATATAAAGGGATGACAGAGGATAGGCAATGGCAAATGTTCAAGAAATGCAGAGATGAACTGTGACAGCTGTTTATTCCTGTCTGGCACAAAAGCAAAATGGGTAAGATGGCCAATCATGGTTTACAAAAGAGATTAGAAATTATATCCTATCCATTTCCTATCCGATCTATCGAGGTTGGCCAAGAAAAATAATATGTCTGAGGATTGGGAGCAGTTTAGAACTCAGCAAAGAAGGATGACGGGATTGATTAAGAAGGGTAAAATACAGTATGAAAGTAAGCTTGCAGGGAACATAAAGACTGACACTAAGAGTTTCTATAGATGCGCGAAGAAAAAGAGATTGGTGAAGACAAATGTCCCCTGCAGACAAAAACAGGGGAATGTGTGATGGGGGACAAAGAAATAGCTGAGCAGCTGAATGCATACTTTGGTCCTGTCTTCACAAAAGAAGATACAAATCAGATAATAGAAATGTTGATGAATGCAAGATTTAATGAGAGCGAAGAATTGAGGGAGATCTATATTAGTAGAGAAACGGTGCTGGGAAAATTGATGGGATTGAAGGCAGATCCCCAGGGCTTGATAATCTATATCCAAGAGTACTTAAGGAAGTGGCTCTAGAAATAATGTATGCATTGCTTGTTATCTTACAGGATTCTATATACTCTGGAACAATCCCTGCAGATTGGTGGGTGGCTAATGTCACTCTAATATTCAAAAAGGGAGATATAGAGAAAAAAGGGAATTATAGACCAGTGAGCCTAACATTGGCAGCGGGGAAAAATTCTCAAACCCAATATCAAGGTCTTTATAGCTGAGCATTTAAAAGCAGTGGCAAGATCAGATAGTCAGCATAGACTTATGAAGGGGAAATCATGCTTGACCAATTTGTTGGAATTCTATGAAGATGTAACTAGTAGAGTTGATGGGGGGAGGCAGTTGATGGACTTTCAGAAAGCATTTGATAAAGTCCCACATATGAGATTATTGAGTAAGATTAAAGTGCATGGGACTGGGGGAAGTGTATTGAGATGGATAGAAAACTGGTTGGCAGAGAGGAAACAATGAGTAGGAATTAATGGGTCCTTTTCAAATTGGCAGGCAGTAACTAGTAAGGTGCCACAGGCGTCGGTGCTGGGACCCCAGTTATCCACAATATGAATTAATGATTTGAATGAGAGAACAAAATATAACTTCTCAAAGTTTATAGATGATATCAAGTTGGGTGGGAGGGTGAACTGTGACCACGATGCAGAGATCCTTCAGCATGATCAGGTAAGTGGGCAAATCAATGGCAGATGCAGTATAAGTTGGATACCTGTGAGGGTATTCACATTGAAAGCAAAAACAAGAAGGCAGATTACCACCTGAATGGCTGTAAATTGGGGGAGGGGAGTGTGCAGTAGGATCTGGGTGTCCTTGTGCACCTGTTACTGAAGGTAAGCATGCAGGTGCTGCAGGCGGTAAAGAAGATAAATGGTATGCTGGCCTTCATTGTGAGAGGTTTTGAATTCAGGAGCAGGGATGTGGCGTTGCAGTTATACAGGCCCTCGGTGAGGCCACGCCTAGAATACTGGGTGCAGTTTTGGCCTCCTTTTCTGAGGAAGGATGCTCTTGCTCTCGAGGGATTGCAGTGAAGGTTTACCAAGCTGGTTTTGGGGATAGCAGGTCTGATGTATGAGGAGAGACTGACTATGTTAGGATTGTTTTCGCTGGAGTTCAGACGAATGAGGGGGATGTCAAACAGACTTATAAAATTCTAACACGGCTGGACAGGGTAGATGCAGAGAGGGTGTTCCCAATGGTGGGTGTGCCCAGAACCGGGGGTCACAGTATGAGGATTCGGGGTAGACCCTTTAGGACAGAAATGAGGAGACATTTCCTTACGCAAAGAGTGGTGAGCCTGTGGAATTCACTACCACAGGAAGTAGTTGATGCCAAAACATTAAAAAATGGTAGCTAGGTGTAGCCCTTGAGGTGAATGGGATCAAAAGTTACGGGGAGAGAGCAGGATTAGGCTAATGAGTTAGACAATCAGCCACAATCGTGAATAATGCTGGGGCAGCCTTGAAGGGCCGAATGGCCTCCTCCTCCTCCAATCTTCTATGTTTCTCTGCTTCATTTTATCTGGGCAATAGGCGCTGACCTAGCTTACAGCACCCACATTCTGCGACCAAATAACAAAAAAGAGATAACATTACAGAAAGGGAATGATATTATCCAATAAAAAACACAGGCGCGCAACTAATGACAATGATGGACACCGTTTTAGCTGCATGTAATCATTTTTGTCAAAAGCCTCTTATGTGCACTCCCATCATGGGTAAATGTAGATTACATGTGTACACTTTTACTGACTATCATCTAGTAGTGATCAAGGAGGAAAAGTATTCACAGTAATCAACTAACACTCACACTACACTCTGCCATTTTTCTTGGCATTTAACCAGCTAATTACACAATGTTCAAAGACAAGTATTAAGATGACGCAAGTGTTCCCAACAATTGAGCCCAAGACTCAGTTTATTAACTTACCTCTCAGAAGTCAAATATGCCAAATGTTAATGTGAGTTGTGTATTGAAAAAAAAACAAACTCAACCAGGCTACATGCGTTGAAATTATATAAACTTGAGTCAAGTCAGGTACTAGATAGCAAAACAAATAGAGGGAGGAAGATAACAGAGAAATACAAATTAGAAAAGTAATGTAAATGAAATCTGAAACTTAATATAGTAAAATGTCTATCAAAGTTTTGCTGTTGAGTGCCATTACAGGAATGTAAATCTCATCTTGGTATCATAGAACATTCATTAGTACAGCTTCACAAGAATCACAATGTTGCCATGGAAATGCACCAGGCAACAATTGGCTCCCTAGCTTTTGTTTAAATTTAAAACAGGTAAGTTGCTTCTGATTGATCAAAGCATTCCCATGGGAAATGGTTGTCCCTCCAGGTTTTATTAATTAAAAAAATGGTGCAATGTGTGGATGGCTTTCTATTTTTAAAGGACAGAGACCTGAAAGTAAATAGTACATGAAAGTGGGCCATATTGCAAGCTTGGCTGATGACCTTGAATTGATTGTTAGTGCAAATCATAGCACCATTGGGATTGTTTCACAAATTTTGTACCATTGTGGAAACACATTTAATGTTAAACTTCATTCCTACTCTCTACCCTTGACATGCTTAAAAAACCAGTCTGGCCCATTAATGTCCTTTAGGGAAGGGAATCTGCCGCCCTTCCCTGGTCCAGCCTACATATGACTCGATAAACACAATGTGGTTGACAAACGGCCTTCTGAAATGGCCTAGAAACTCACTCAATTCAAAGTCAATCACGAGAAAAAAAATGATGGGGGTAACAACAAAGACCACATCTCTTAAAAGAATAAGTTTACTTAATCTCATAACAATTTCTGGATTTCTATATATATGCAGTTAATGAAATCTGGAGAATACGATACTCAGAGTTTGTTATATATTATCGCCATTAACGTCTTTGATCCATGAAAACTAACTTCATAATTGTGGAGTCTCAAGATTCTCCACTAAGGTAAAATAAACGTTTTCAGATTTCAATATCAGTCTTATAGTTTCACACGAATATCCCAGTTGTTAATTTGACTACCTGAAAAATGTGATTAAAATTACAGGCTAACCAGTGTCTTAACTCTGGATTTGCTCTCTGTCAAAATACATCAATGTGATTGGCTACTTATTTAACTCAATTACATCATTACCAAATGCCTGGAGGTTGTCTTAACTTTTGTCAGTTTCAAAGGAGAAATTCTCATTTCACAGGTTCTTGTGAGCAGCTTTCTTGAGGTCAGTGGAGAGTGCTGATTCCAAAATCCAGTGTAATGTTTT
Organism: Stegostoma tigrinum; assembly: GCF_030684315.1. Classification (NCBI taxonomy): domain Eukaryota; kingdom Metazoa; phylum Chordata; class Chondrichthyes; order Orectolobiformes; family Stegostomatidae; genus Stegostoma; species Stegostoma tigrinum. The sequence continues at coordinate 13,808,947 of NC_081358.1, forward strand.
GAATTTGTTTGGTTATTTACTAAAATCAAGCAAGTTATATCATTCCAGAGGACTGATGCAGTTAGTCACCTCAGAAGGATTATCCAATAGAGTTTGTTACAGAGTAATTGAGCATTGTGTGTACAGCTTCAGGACTTACTGGTACGATCACCTCTCAAATCTATTATTGTGGCATCCGTCAGTCTCGAGAGATCATGGATCTGCACCTGGAGAGTGTTGAATCAGCTGCTGGAGGTAGCGCAGTGTCTGTTGTGGCTGTACAGGCCCACATGGGAGTGACAGTCTCGGTTGCAGCGACTGCATTTGAAGACACTCTCCTGCAGTGTTGCTGTGTTGCTGTCTTTCCATCGAGTGCGCTTTTCCTCAGCAGCAAGCCTCAGTTTCTCCTTTCCTCACTCCAGCACTCTGCTTAGTTCCTGTCTCCAGCGTGAGTGATCCCTTGCGACATCTTCCCATCTCTCGACGTCCAGGTCCATTGACTTCATGTCCCTTTTGCAGACGTCCTTGAAACGAAGATGAGGTCGTCCTTGTGCTCTCTTGCTGATGGCCAATTCCCCGTCTCCGACTGCGAAGGTGGAAAGCGTTGAGACACTGCTCAAGTCTAGAGGAGAGGCTCCAGGTCTCGCTGCCGTGAAGCAGTGTGCTGAGGACGCACGCCCTGTAGATCACAACCTTGGTGTTCGTAGTCAGCTGTTTGTTCTCCCAGACTCTCTCGGTCAGCCTGGCAAATGTAGAGGCTGCTCGTCTCGGAGTCCAGGGAGAGGCTATCTGTGATGGTGGAGCCGAGGTCTGTGAATTCATGGACTACCTCCAGCTTGTAGTTGTTGATGATGATGACAGGGGGGTGCTCAATGCCTTGACCCAGCACTTTGGTCTTCTTCAGGCTAATGGTCAGGCTGAATTCCTGGCTGGCTGTTGAGAGGTTGTCCATAAGGCGCTGCAGTTGCTCTTCGGAGTGTACTGCCAACGCTGCGTCATCTGCAAACAACATGCCTCTAATGAGTACTTCATGAACCTTGGGTTTTGCCCTCAGCCCGGACAGACAGAACAGCCTTCCGTCCGATCTGGTGTGGAAGTAGACACCATCAGTTGATGTTCCAAACATGTGTTTCAGCATGACTGCGAAGAAGATGCCAAACAGGGTGGGGGAAAGCACACAGCCCTGCTTCACACCACTGAAGATGTTGGAAGCCTCCGAAGAAGAGCCATCAAATTGAACGACGCCTTTCATATCTCAAACCTATAGTTTATTGATTTCCAATCTGTAAAGACTTCTTCAGTTAGTTTAGTCTGGATTCGATTTAAGAACCTAAGCATAAAAAAAAGTACTAATCCAATTCATTATTCAATCTCCATTAACAATCCTGGAGCAAACCCTTACATTTGGTTATGGTCTGGTCAGGGATCAGTAGGTTTTTGTTTAAAGTAGATAAAATTTGTTCATCCCAAATCCTTACTATTGAAAAAAAGCCATTTGTTTCCAAATATTTGAACGAACATAAACTTTGAAATAGCAAGACAAAAAAGTAAAAGAGCTTAAAATATTTATGTTAATATGCAAAGTCAAAATGAGGCAAACATAAATGCCAAAGTGTGGTGACAAACAATGCCCTGCACATGAAATGATATGTGACTCCAAGGCATATGGCATGTGTTTTTCATGTGCAGGCTAGGCGGATTGGCAATGCTAAATTGCCTGTAGTGTTCAGGGATGTGTAGATTAGGTGGGTTCTAGGGGAATGGGTCTGGGTGGGGTGCTCTGAGGGTCGGTGTGGACTTGTTGGGCCAAAGGCCCTGTTTCCACACTGTAAGGATTCTATGAATTTACCTAAGCTTCAGTAATTACTATGAGTCACAGAAGAATGATTAACACTTAAATCTTTCTCGAGAAGGATTTCACTTTTCACTTCCAATGAGGACTTAAGGATATGTTGAACTTTTAATTTTAACACGCGTTGTCTAAGAGCAGACTCCTACAGCAACACGATCACTGCAGATGTAAATTCAGTGACTATCTGGTAGAATCGTCCATGGATACATGAACTGTGACATCTGTACAGAGTCAGGGGAACTTCAAATCGAAAGACTTAAAAAAAAAATAACAAATAGCTGTCCAACAACCCCATCTCTCAACAGAAAGCTACATGTTGTACACCGGGTCTGACGAAGTGTCCTGAACTGAAACGTCAGCTTTCCTGCTCCTCTGATGCTGCCTGACCTGCTGTGTTCCTCCAGCTCCCACACTGTGTGACCCCTGACTCCAGCATCGGCAGTTCTCACTATCTCTCATGTTGTAAAGAGGGTTTTGTGTTTTACCCTTTCAAGAATATATTAAAAACAATGAGACTGTCAGACTGTAATCAAAGGGCTGTCGATGTATTGTCTGCGATTAGTGTGTGCTGTGAAGCCCACTGTTTGAGAACAAACATTAAGCACCCCAAACTGCAGGTGAAGAATGAAAAGAAAACATTTGTTTGCTCTGCGAGCCACAATCAAAAGGAACCAGGACAAAAGAATATCAATTAATTTGCAAAGCCAATAAAGAAGGGTCTCAACCTGAAACATCAGCTTTCCTGCTCCCCTGATGCTGCCTGGCCTGCTGTATTCCTCCAGCTCCACACTGTTATACCTGAATCCAGAGAGCTCTCTGATGAAGGGTCAAGGCCTGAAATGTCAGCTTTTGCGCTCCTGAGATGCTGCTTGGCCTGCTGTCTTCATCCACCTTCACACTTTATTATCTATCACTCTGTGTCCATTGAGTTCCCCTTTTATGGATCCATATTGGGTCTCATGAAACCTTGTTTTTCTGCCATATCAGCACACTCTCAATGACATGAATGGCTGTTTCCTTTCAATGCTGGCCTGAGGATGTGGTGCCTTGTCCTGATTTGTAAATGCATAGGGACTCTTGGCTAGCAGGTTACTGCAATCCTTCACATCCACCTGGGACTCCCATGGGAACCCCCTTTGTAATGCACACTTCTGTTGTAGTAAGTGAAAATCCAGTTGTTCAGGAATTTTAATCATAATACCTTCACATTGGCAAAACAATTCCATTTGACAATTTGTGAAATTTGCAACAGATAGCTTTTTGTTTGAAAAAATTTTGCGAATTTAGTGGGAGCATCTTTCCAAGAATGGATCGTTTTTGTGAAGACGGCTCCCAACCCGAAGCGTCAGCTTTCCTGCTCCTCTGATGCTGCCTGGTCTGCTGTGTTCCTCCAGCTCCACACCATGTTACCCCTTACCCTATGTGAATATGTTTTTTAACCAAGGTTGGTGTTGTGCAAATTTCTTGTAGACTTCTTAGAACAGGGTTCTATAATCACTGTATCAGATGTGTGTTTGAATAGCCCAGAGTAAAATATCCACAGACTTTTCTTCCCTCTACCAGAAAATAAATGAACTCTTCTTTGCTCTGCCAATGACTTGTCTAATAGCTGATGTCATCACAGATGCATCATCAATTACATTATGGTTTTCAGTATGTTTGACTTCTATTTTTCAACTCATTAATACTAATCAAATCTAATATTATAACTAACTATACAACTTGATTATGAAATTTGTTTAGTTTATTATAAAGTGAATTCATCCCTAAGTTTTAATTCTTTGTTTGAAAGACCAACTTAATTCACTAAAATTGGATAGATTTAATGTGTTTATTTCCTCATGGGGATAAAGAAAATGAATGGAACAGTTTCATTTTGAGGCATTCAACTGTTTCTGACATTATGCAACAAGATGCCTTTAGTTATAACTTGGTATAAAACCATTTCTTACCAAAGCTTACGCCTGTAGTTTGCATTTCATAATTTTGCACTGTTCAATTTTGGTTTAGGATGCAAAATTTATGTGTAGGTTTGTAGCTGCTGTCGGAAAATTGAAGGTGGATCAGAGATGTACATTGAACAAGAGCATCTCGTTGGAAATGCACCGTCCATAAGATTCCTGAGTGAGGTTAGATTCCTTAGATAGATTTGGGACCGTTTGTCTTCTGACTGCCCCATTTATTCTCCTTAAGACACATAAATATAAACATTTGAAGAAGTTATTTTATAATAAAGGAAACTAAATATAGGTAACTACAAAATGTGGTTGTCTTTCCACAGGGAACATGTACAATTTGCAGTGTCATGACCTTTATGCAACTTCCTTGGCTTACTTAATCTCCGGGATAACTGAGTTGAGTACTATGCGCGGGCCATCGATAATACATACCTGTAAAGTTCTTTCTTTGGCAATGCTGCGCAGGACAAACTTTCTATACACATCTGGGAACAATTAAAAAAATATGTTTCTGCACCAAACTCGAATAGAGAATACGTTTATTTTTTAATCTCATTGCTGTCGTCCTGTTGGGTTCCATTCAAACAGCTGTTTAAGTGTATATAGCTGTCTCCCAGACAGTGACACATTATCAAGTCTGACATCAGTCACTGGAACTTTTTTTCACGGTAAATTCTGGTGCTGCAGTCTGGAGGTGATCAGATCAGTTCCGGTATAAAGTGCATAGCCATCGCAGTACTGAAATATAGTTATTAGAGATGTTACAATATATCATGTATTATTTATAATAGTTGTTCTAAATGCTTTATTTTCCTTGCAGAATTTCCGTGATGCAGAGGTCTAGTGGCCAAATGCTATCAACTTTCTACTCACTATTTGGGAAGCATGATAGTAGCCAAATTTGGCTACTGCATAATATTGCTATATTATATACAATGCTCAAATGGAATATTCTACTGACAGTCTAAGACAGATTATGGCAAGTTTCCAGGAATTGATTGATTATAATGCCACATAAGTGAGCAGACTTGAAGTCTGAGACATTGATATTCATTAGTTAGAAAGCATGTTGAGACCTTTCTGCCAAGATTGTTTCTAGTCATCGTAGTGAATAGGAGCCTCCCTACATCTTTATCTCCATCTCCTTTGACCATCCTAAGATGTAAAAAGCTATTAACTGTAGACTTCCATTCTTCGATCAAGCATTGGCAAGATTAAACCTCCGTATTAACACTTTGCTGCCTCATTGTGGGAGAAGTGCATTTTTAGCCCATGATGATCATTTATTGCCATATTATCAATCAGATTGTGGATGATTTTCAGATATTAGCCATCAATGTGCCTGTCAGCAATTCGATTAGATTCGATTTGATTCCCTGCAGTGTGGAAACAGGCCCTTCGGCCCAACAAGTCCACACTGCCCCTTGGAGCATACCACCCAGACCCATCCCCTATAACCCACACACCGCTGAACACTATGGGTGATTTAGCGTGGCCAATCCACGAAGCAGGCACATCTTTGGACTGTGGGAGGAAACCCACGCAGACACGGGGAGAATGTGCAAACTCCACAAAGACAGTCGCCCGAGGCTGGAATTGAACCTGGATCCCTGGCGCTGTGAGGCTGCAGCGCTAACCACTGAGCCACCGTGCCGCCCCAGTTAGGTTACAATTCATTTGGATATTGGATATTATTAGGCCATTTGGCCACAAGAACATCTTGTATGAATGTTTCAGTGTGGCTGGCTCCTTTTGGGCTGGATCTTACAAACTTTTTGCCTGGTGTGTTTTCAGGATGGAACATAGGGAATATGATGAGTGCCATCCTCAAACTGGTCCCCATAAAATGGGCAGTGGTTGAATGGATGCCAAAATTGCCAGCCTTCCCAAGAGAACTCGTTAACAGGACAATTGACCTAAATATTACACTGGCCACACCATAATATGGCTGCCAAGGGGACAGACAGGCAAGAGTAAAGATTCAATTTTGTCATGCAACCAGCAAGAAAATGGCATGGATTGCCTTCAGTGAATGCACTGTGCACATTCATTCCCCTAAGGATGACATACCCTTTGGTCCTCCGTACCTGGCCTCCAAAGCTCTTCCACATGGCCCATTCTTCCATCCCCAGCCTCGATTAATTCTCCAATCTTTGCCTGCCGTCAAAGGCTTGGGGCTTAGCACAGGATCGACTGCTCTTCTTGATGAACCAACCTGCAGTCCCAGCAGCATCCACTGCTGACATCTAACACTACTGCGAGCACCAGAGCTGCTGGGAAATCAGATTTACTGGTAGCTTTCAGGGGTGTGACTTCCTCCCACGTAGGGGCAGAAGTCCCACCATGAGCTTGTTCAATTCCCTTTAACTCAGTCAGCTTAAAACTGGCTTTTACAGCAGTTAGAAGAACAAAGAACAAAGTCAATTACAGCACAGGAACAGGCCCTTTGGCCCTCCAAGCCTGTGCTGATCCAGATCCTCTATCTAAACCTGTCGCCTATTTTCCAAGGATCTGTATCCCTCTGCATCCTGCCCATTCATGTATCTGCCTAGACATATCTTAAATGATGCTATCGTGCCCACCTCTACCACCTCCGCTGGCAACGTGTTCCACGCCCCCATCACCCTCTGCGCAAAAAACTTTCCACACATATCTCCCTTAAACTTTTCCCCTCTCACCTTGAAATTGTGAGCCCTAGTAATTGAGTCCCATATTCTGTGAAAAAGCTTCTTGCTCTCCACCCTGTCTATACCCCTCATGATTTTGTAGACTTCAATCAGGTCCCCGCTCAATCTCTGTCTTTCTAATGTAAATAATCCTAATCTACTCAACCTCTCTTCATAGCTAGCTCCCTCCATACCAGGCAGCATCCTAGTGAACCGCCTCTGCACCCTGTCCAAAGCGTCCACATCCTTTTGGTAATGTGGTGACCAGAACTATACGCAGTATTCCAAATGTGGTCAAACCAAAGCCCTGTACAACTCTAACAAGACCTGCCAACTCTTGTACTCAATATCCCGTCCAATGAATGACAGCATGCCTTATGCCTTCTTGACCACTCTATCCAGCTGTGTTGCCACCTTCAGGGTACAATGGGCCTAAACACCCAGATCTCTCTGTGCATCAATTTTCTCCTGGGCTTTTCCATTTACTGTATAGTTTGCTCTTGAATTAGATTTTCCGAAAGGCATCACCTCACATTTGCCTGGATTGAACTCCATCTGCTATTTCTCCACCCAACTCTCCAATCTATCTATATTCTGCTGCATTTGCTGACAGTCCCCTTCACTATCTGCTACTCCACCAATCTTAGTGTCATCGGCAAACTTGCTAGTCAGACCATCTATACCTTCCTCCAGATCATTTATGTATATCACAAACAACAGTGGTCCCAGCACAGATCCCTGTGGGACACCACTGGTCACAGTTCTCCATTTTGAGAAACTCCCCTCCACTACAACTCCCTGTATCCTATTGCCCAGCCAGTTCTCTATCCATCTAGCTAGCACACCCTGGACCCCATGTGACTTCATTTTTTCCATTAACCCATCATGGGGAATCTTATTAAATGCCTTACTGAAATCCATGTATATGACATCTACAGCCCTTCCTTCATCTATCAACTTTGTCACTTCCTCAAAGACATCTATCAAGTTGGTGTCAAGTGTAGGTATCAAGTGTTACTCAACAATGAGAAGTACTGATTCATCAGCTGAGGGAGGACGTTATGTAATAATCAGCAGAAAGTTTTCTTGCCCCTGTTTAACCTGAAACCATGAGACACCATTATTCAGGAGTCAATGTTGAGGACTCCCAGAGCAACTCCCTCCTGACTGTGTACATTGTGCTGCCACCTCTGCAGGGTCTGCCTTGCAGGTGCAGAGCTCTAAGAAGTACGGGGGAGGAGAGAACAAAATTCAGGAGGGACCAGTAAAGTTCAATGCTTTGTAAGCTCTCTTAATTACCTTCGCTTCATTTTATAATCATTTATTTGAAAATAACTTTTATTCTATTTTCTCTTAATTTTGTTGAGCAATTTTTAATTCAGTTTTTAATGCCTTATTTTCTTCATTCTTCTTTTCCTGCCCAACAAGCTGCAAATGTTTAAAGTTCAAATATGCCATTGTCTAATCCAGACTTCCTCATCTTCTAGATTGCCCTTTTCAGTTTTGGTGGTGTCATGCACGATTAGCCAATTGCCTTTATCAAAAGGTATAAAGTTACAGGAATTCATTCATGTCTGCATGCGAGGGCCTGATGCCAACTCAAATTTCATGGGTGAGGGTTAAAGTTGAGTTGAAGTGTGAGCAGTGGTTGCCGGCTAGGCGGCAGAGGAAGATGTGTTCTGTCAGCAAAAGCAGCCATTATTTGAATGAGGGGGCAGAGGAGGCCCATTCCATCCCAGCTCCACATTCATGTGAGAATACATACAAAACAGAGCTTTTTGGGGCAAAATTTCGGGCAACAAAGATTTAATAGGGAGGTAATGGCCTTGAGGTATTATAAGTTAGGCTATTGAATTCTACCAATTTGAATTCAAAATAATAAACTCTGGCATTACAAATCTACTGGTGACCATGAAACCATAGCTGACTATCGGAAAAAACCTATCTGGCTCACTAATGTCCTTCAGGGAAGGAAATCCACCATCCTCACCAGGTCTGGCCTACAAGTGATCCCAGACCCACAGCAATGTGATTGACTCTCAGCTGCCCTCTGAAATGCCCTAGGAAACCACTCAGTTGTAACAATTGTTACAAAGCATCAGCAAAGAAATGAAACCAGACAGACCACCCAGCTCTAAACAGAAAAACGATAACAAAACATCTCTGATATAACAAGTTGTGGAGCTGGATGAACACAGCAGGCCAAGCAGCATCAGAGGAGCAGGAAGGCTGATGTTTCGGGCCTAGCCCCTTCTTCAGAAGAAGGGTCTAGGCCCGAAACATCAGCCTTCCTGCTCCTCTGATGTTGCTTGGCCTGCCGTGTTCATCCAGCTCTACACCTTGTTATCTCAGATTCTCCAGCATCTGCAGTTCCTACAATCTCTGAAGCAGAAACATCTCTGTTGACCCTGCAATGTCCTCCTTCCTAACATCCGGGAGCTAGGGCAAAAATTGGGAGAGCTGTCTCAAGGGTTAGTTGAGCAACGGCCTGTATAGTTGTACCAAATGTTCCAGACACCACCATCACCATCCCTGGATATGTCCTGTCCCACCTGCAGGGCAGACCCAGCAGAGGTGGCAGCATAGGGCTATGCAGTTGGGAGGGAGTTGCTCTGGGAGCCCTCAACATTGACTCCTAACTTGTGATGTCTCATGGCTTCAGGTTAAACATGGGTAAGGAAACTTCCTGCTGATTACCACATACCCTCAGCTGATGAATCAGTACTCCTCAGTGTTGAATAACTTGGAAGAAGCACTGAGGTTGGCAAGGGCACAAAATGTACTCTGGGTGGGGTATTTCAATGTCCCTCACCACGAGTGGCTCACAGCAGCAAGACTAACCGAAAAGACATAGCTGTTAATTCAGGCCTGTGGCAGGTGGTAAGGGAACCAGCAAGAGGAAAAATCATACTTGATTTCATCCTTACCTATCTGCCAGCTGCGAATGCATCTATGACAGTTTTGGAAAGATTGACCACTGCACCCTCCTTGTGGACATGGAGTTCCATTTTTACATTGAGAATACTCTCCATTGTATTGTATGGCACCATCACTGTGCTAAATGGGACAGCATTCAAACAGATCAAGCAACTCAAGACTAGGCATGCATTAGGTACTATGAATCATCAACAGCAGCAAAGTTTTACTTCAGCACAATCTGTAACCTCATGGCCCGACATATTGCTCATGCTACAAGTACCACCAAGCTAGGCGATCAACCTTGGTTCAATGGAGAGTGCAGGAGATAGTCAAGGTGTACAGTTGATGGTGGACAGTTAAACAACTCACTGGAGGAGGAGGCTGAACAAATATCCCCATCCTCAATCATGGTATAGCTTAGCACATCAGTGCATCAGTGTCAAAGATAAGGGTGAAGCATTCACAGCAATCTTCAGCCAGAAGTGTCAAGTGGCTGATCCATCTCGACCATCTCCAGTAGTCCCCAGCATTACAGATACCAGTCACCATACTGCAGGGTAGCAAATTCCATGGATTTGCAACCCTTTGAGAGAAATAATTTCTCCTTATCTCTGGTTTAATCCTGCTACCCCTTACGGTCACTCATTTTAGATTGTCCCAAATGAGGAAACACCCCTCCTTGTCTACTTTGTCAATCCCCTTCATTACCTTGTATACCTCAATTAAATCTTCTCTCATTCATCCACACTCGAGAGAGTATAGGTGCAAACTGCACAATCTCTCTTCCGGAGTCAAACCCTTCCTCTCTCAAATCAATCTAGTGAACTTCCTCTGAACTACGTCCAGTGAAATGGCAGGCCATCCCCTCAAGTAAACTGTTCACAATACTGCAGGTGCAGTCTCACCAATGTCTTGTGGAGTTGCAACAACACTTCTCTACTTTTATATTCCAATCCAATAGTAATAAGTACCAGCATTCCATTTGCCTTCCGTACTACCTGCTGTATCAGCATGCTAGTTTTCTGTGATTCAAGCACAAGGACATCCAGATCCCTCTGTACTGAAACACTCTGAAGTTTCTCTTCATTGGTATTATGAGTTGCCTTTCTACTTTTACAACCAAAACAGATAATCTCACAGGAACATTGGGGCATTTCATGAAAAATTGCATGGGCTGAAGCCAAACTGAGATCTCTGGTCACCCTACAGAAGGTGAACAGACCACTGGCAATCAGTCTGCACTTCCTGTCAGCCCTTTGAGGCTTTGTTACATCTGAAAACCTGAAAAATGCTTCTGCATTATTTCCATTTTTCGATAAATAATTCAAAAATATTAAGGCCTGTGATTATTTGCCACAGAGAGGTTTTACTGGTTTTTGAGCATGTTCCTTTCAAATGGAAGATCTGGTTTGAACTCAGAGAAGACTGAGGCTGTGCTAGTCTTCTCTCTATGTGAACTATAGGGTTATAAGTAAAATGGCTTTAAACGCTTCCAAGGAAGTTCCTCATGGTCACATAGTGACATCGATCAACATGAAAATTGCAGACATACTAAAATAACTGAAATGAGAATGGAATTGGTAATATCACACAGGCTAGAATTTAGCAATGTATGTAATTCTGCTGCCAGGATTGAAAGTGATCTATTACCCTGCAGAGACAGTCAGCAGGATTCTGGGATGGCATCTTACTGGCATTAAAATTGCCATCCAACACTGGGAGTATGGTAATCATCTCCTAGCTTTGCCAGCCAAGCTGGGGAAATGGCTGCCATTGACGCTGCAAGAGAAAGGAAAGGAAAACTCCAGCTGCAGCATCCTTGAAGAATAAGTTTCTTTCAATTAACCCAGGGCCAGGCAGCCTGGCCTCAGTGATTAGGTGCCGTACATTCCAGCAATGGTGTAGTAACATGGGTTTGGATGGTGTCCAAGGTGGGGTGAGAAAGGAGGCTATCTCTTTGGTACCTGCCAGGAGGTTGCTAGACTAGAACTCCTTCCAAACAGCAGAAGCTTGTTCCAGTGCTGATAAAAAGTCCACGGAGTGTGAAGTGGCCGATAAGTTTCCAATTCATTGGCTTGCCAGACCTACCCACTTGAGATTTCCTGCCACCAAGCCCATCTGGGAAAAGAGGTCTCGCAAAATATAGACTGTTGTTACAGTAAGGGATGCCTCACTCTGTAATCACTCAAAGTTAAAGAATGCTTCATGGACTTTGAAGACTAAAATTAATTCAAATTATATTTTATAATATACTTTGGTTTTGTTCAAAGCAAAAAAAAATTATAGAGGTGTGCTATCATCAAGGTGATGCAGCCTTTGAAATTTTTGCGTTGCACAATGCTGCTTTCATTTATATAAAATACTATAGTTTTAGTGGTTGCTTTATTCGAAAAATATATGGGAGGAAGTTTATAAATCTGAAGCTTATTAATTGATGATTTTAACAGCTTTCCTCGATGTCTAAAAGATTGTAATAAATGCATTACCTTGAACCTCAACTTTGTCTGATATTGCAATGAAAAACCTTTGGGCAAATACTGAGCAGATTTGTAAAACCACAGGGCTGTTTGATATTTCACAGGACCCCTTGTAAGCTTTGGGTCTGCATGCTTTTGTTTAACACCACTTCTGCTTTTCTCCTCAAGGTAATAGTTTAACATGGGCACCGGAACACTTCAATTACTCAATGGTGATGGTTGAGCCTATCCTAATATAAACTACAATCTTTATTACAACTGAATCCAATGTTATTCTCCTCAACTAATGTCCATACTTTCGCAGCGATAACAATGGGAAATGCCTTTTTAACCTTTTCCTTTGGGTATTTAAATTGACTGAAATATTTCCAATCCTACCTTGTTGAAAACAAATAAGTCAGCCCAGAAAATAGATGGAACTGCATTTTCCTTAAGGGATCTACTGATTGAAGTATTAAGATGATTAGAGGAATAGGGGCAGAGAATCAATTTGCTTTGGTGATGGAATCCAGAATAAAGTGTCAAAAATTAAAATCAGAGTTAAGCAACTGAGGGGTGATGTCAGGGAGCACTTATTCAAACAAACAGTAATGGAAATCTGGAACTCTCATTCCTCAAAAGTGTTGAGACTTGAGAAGGTGATTTTTTGGAGCTCAAAAAACATGGAAGTGTGGGGTCTGAATTAGGTGAGAGCTGACATTTGGATTTCGGGTTGTGGGTTGAGATATAAAGAATAAGAGTTTGTGATGTTTTGGAACTCCCTCGGTCCGCAGGTGGTCTTCTACTTTCCTTCAAGTGCAAGTGGTTAACAATTGTACTCGTGTAGCCATTACACAGTTGGGGCTAGATATAGGTTCTCACTGTTCTGTGAGTACAAGAGAAGAATCATGCAGGACTATGCTCGTTCTCTGGGGAGTTATAACGATGCTTACATCTTGCAGGACTCACAAGTTTTTAAGATCTGAAAACATCAATCGAGACTCCTGTTGAAGATGTGGCACTGGCACTTGACCTGATTCCTGCACTGCACCCAGGTTGCTGCGTGGAACCCATTTTGGTTGCCCTCCTCTGGTCACTTATGCCCAGGTTACTTTACTGCGATGGAAAGGTCTGCTGGTGCTACCCAGAGGGAACAGAGCCTCCTCCCTTTCCTTGACAACTGTGAGGAAAATCTTCTGGGAGGCATAACTGGGAGTCTTGCCTGGTGCAGACCCAACAGATGGAAATGGTAATGAGTTGGGGCATTATTTTGTGGCAGGATGGAGAGAAAGATCAGAGAGGGCTGAAAAGTCTTCAGAACTGGACACTGGCAATCACTTCAGGACTTTGGCGACAATGCAAAGTCTCCCCATTTGAATAACAAATCTTTTATAGCCTACCCATTGATATCAGATTTCACTATTGGAAAGCTTGCCTTGTTGCAAAATTGTAGGAACCTCCTGTGCATGATGCTGACACTTAAAATTTTAATCAGTATTACATGAGGAATAGGAAAGAGCAAGAGAGTGGAATCTGCACTTACTTCCTGGTCTGCTGTCAGGACCGGCACAAGTAGTTGAAATCCCATCCCTGGGTTATTTAAAAGACAGTTGGAGAGGTACTTGAATAGGAAAGGTTTAGAGAGATACAGGCGAAACACAGCAAATAGGACCTGTTTAGTTTGGCAAAGCTGGTCGCCATGGGTGAGTGGGACCGAAGGATCTGTTGTCCATGCTGCATGACTCTATGATTCTATGTATTGAAAATTTCAAAATTTGAATCGATATATCTTAGTTAACCAAGGGTATTTATTACGGGTTGGGAAATTAAAACAAGTAGATAGAGTTAACATACGATGATCCAATTGAATGGCGGTATAGGAATTTTCTTCCTTCTTTCCTGGACATGAATGTTGTTGGCAAGACCAGTATTTATTTCCTCTTGCCAGTGGTGGTTCCATCTCAAACCAATGCAATTGGCATACTGCAGCTACAAGCATAATGCTGTTATGAAGGTAATTCCAGATCTTTGACCCAATGACAGTGATGGGACTGCAGTACTGTTCAAGTCAGGATAGTGTTTGTCTTCACGAGGAGAGGGAAGTTTCAGTAGTAATGATGCCATGCATCTGCTGCCCTTCTCTTTGAGGTTGGTATTGATTTAATGACGTTGCTGTTTGAGACCTGATGAGATGCTGTAATGCATCTTGTTTATGGCACACACTGCTGCTATTTGGTGTAAATGGCGAAATGTACAGCTGTTTTGGGTGGCGCATGTAATGTCTATCAAGTTGACTGCTTTGTCCTTGATTATGTTGAGTTTCTGGTGCATTATTGGAGCTAAGATCATCTAGGAAAGTGGAGTATATTCCATCACATCCTGATTATTGGAGTGATTGAAGTACTGACCAGGGTATTCTAGAGAGAACATTATGTTTGACACAATGAAAATGGAAGATTAGTGAAGGAGTGTTTGGTGGTGGCATCACACTGGAGATGGTGGATGTACAGAATGTGAGAGCTGGTAGGTTGGGAGGAGAGGGCAAGGAAAGTGCTAAGATCTGTCTGGAGGGAGGGATGGAGGAAGGGAGATGGTGTGAGCAAAAAACATGCCAAAGGGATCAGGCATGGTTAAGGCCTTGCTGATCACTGAGAGGAAAATCTTTATCTGAGATAAAGGAAAATGTCTTGAACGTTGCATCATTGGAGCAGATGCTCTCAGATGGAATTAGAAGTTGCATCCATCGTGCTTCCAACTTTTATCCTTATCTTGCCTTCATATGATCCATCTCAAACTCTTTGCTTTCTCGACTTCTCAGTCTCTAATGCAGGAAATAGGCAATCAACCAACATTCCTGGTGAGTCCGCAGTCTCCCACAGCACTTTGACTACACTCCCTTCTGTCCTGATTCCTGCAAGGGCATCATTCCATTCTCTTAGTTACTCCATCTCCTGTATGTATTCTAATGATGCAACCTTCATTGCACTATCAATATGTCTTACTTTTACTTCAGTGAAAAAATCCCCACCTTTCCCTTTAATGATGGTTGACATGCCCTTCTGTTCTCATTGCTATCCAGAACAATGATAGGATTCTCCTTGTCCACCTTAGTAGCCTTGATGTTCAATGGATCATGCTTTTCTATTTCTACCACCACTGGTGTCATGCCACCACTGACCGTATCTTCTCAGTCTTCTGTAAGGACTATTGCCTCCAAACGACCCGGATGCATCCTCAGTCATTTCCAAAACCATCCCGATCCCACTGCACCTTTTAATACAGGCACAGGAGATGTAACTCTTTTTTTTTATCACCGGCCTTCTTGTTGTCCAAGGACCCAAACACTCCTTCCAATTGAAGCAGTGATTTACTCATATTTCCTTCAATTCAATATACTGTATTCATTGTTGAGGAAGTGGTGTTTTCTACATTGGTGTGATAAAATGCAGCATTATGTGAATGCTTTTGTAATGATCCTACTTGATCATAAAGGTGGGCAAGTTGGATTCCAAAATAAAAACTGGCTTTATAGACTAAATGGTTAACCTTTTTCAATTTGTTTACTATGGTGGTCAGCTATTGAAAACAATTGCAATTGTAATTTCAGACTGGATACTTCAAATTGAGGTAGTCTGTTTTCTTTATTCACCTGCCTCCTTGGTTGGTTCGAGTTCAGTTAATTTGAAATGATTCCTCTCTTATGGTCCCTTTTGTTCCAAACCAAACTGAGCTGCTTTAGAAGAGCAAATTTAACCTGGCAGCCTTGAGATAACAAAAACACAGGTTTCTTAGTTACTAAATGCAAGAAGAAATAATAACGCAACTCATATACACAAAGAGTAGAAATGAGAAGTGAATCCACACAAAGATACAACATTTTTAAAAAAGCTTGCAGTTCAGTTTTCTGAGTCATTCACGAAGCACAGATAGCCTACATTGCAACATTATGCTGGATGTTAAAGGTAGCATTGCCCTCAATAATTGAACAATCAATTTTGGGATTCTTGGTTTTGCAAATTGCTGCAAATTCCTTTATCCGCGTCCCTTTAGGCAGTAGCTAGCCGGCAGCAATCGGAATGAGACGCAGTCTTTTCTTTACCTGCAGTGCAGATGTGCTTTAACAGGTGTTCTCAAAGCTGTGACCATTACGGCATACTAGTCCATACACTAAATCAGGCCAGTAACACACACAGATCTGGACTGAAAATCACAGGTTATCCCTGTCTCTGTGTATTCTTGAAAGGTAAAAAATTATGTTCATAGTTTGATATACGCACATTGTCTCTCCCTTTCTCCCTCTGTACAGCCGTGAATGTTGTTTTCAATTTAGATTTCCAGCTTCTGGGCTATTTTGATTGTGCTATGTTGGGTTACATTAGTAAACACAGGAGTGACATATAAGAGTCATATTCGGTACTTTTTTCTGGTCTGCATTTCTGAGTGTGACACTATGTAAAGTAATTCCCCTCTGAGTCCTTGTCGAGTAGCCAATGTAAGTGGGTTTGCCCGAGATAGTGCTCTGTACTTGGATCTGCAAATAGCTAAGTAATAATGCAGGAGGCATTTGTTTTGATTAACATAGAACATGATCAAATAGTATCCTACTAAGCAAATAACCTGTTTTTTTGAATAGTTTTGTCAACTACTTTAGTTTGCAGTAATATTTATCCATGCCCCCAAGCCTAAGGGGGGGGGGAGAAGGGGTCAGCTGAGCAAAAATAGCCAAAAGTCAACCATGTTACGTTTATTTCATAGTTGTTAATTTGCATTTAATAAAATTGGACTCCTATCCCCTTCATTTATTTTTGGTTTAATGATTGAGAACTGACTTTTTCACCCCAGAAGAAAATGTATTTACTTTTGAGCAAATTCCTACTGGGCAACATAACCCCACAGTTAAAATTTGAATTGCTTTCTTCATTTTTAAAGCTATATGGCAAGCTGAAAAAAGAATACTTTTCTGTCTTTAGCTGAATGTTCAGAATTTGCATTTGAGCCTCTCAAAATTCCTCTCAGAGCTGAATTACCTTTTGGTTTCAAAATATTTTACTTTGCAATTTCAACAATTTACCTGCCAGCATTAGCTTGGGTTTTGGATTCCAATCGTTTCCCTTCTTTGATCTTTTGGATACATGCAGTAGTGATTTATTTTGTGTGTTATCAATGAGCAAAGAAGAATCTGAGGAGAGAATGATCTATGGGCTCGATTAATGGAGGCAGGTTGCTCTTGCTTTTTGGTTTTCCATTTGATGGGAGCTCCAAGTCATCTCTTTAAGGGAAGGTCCACAGAATAACTGCCACTCAAGGGGCAGCAACATGCATGGGCTGAAGGCAATGGAGTCACCCGCACTACTGTACCCTTTCTTCTAATTATACGTCCCGACCATCAATCTTGCTGTACCCAATGAAGCTAATGGGTAAATATCTAATGAGTGAGAGGCTCAGACAATGTCTACCTAAAGCTCTGATGGTTGACATAGTCATCTGGGTGCCGCAATGATACTTATCTGTGTCTCTCGTTTTATGAGTAGGCAATTTCTTTAAAACTTACCTTTAATCACATTTGATTGGGGCACTAGATCATTTTAATCATTGCACTCCTGTTGCTGTCCAATTTCTTTTTTCCACTGTTTGCATTCTGCCCTTGTAGGTAAAGGTGATTGAGTTGTGGGGTTATTAGGGCATTCACACATTTATTTATAATACACATTTTGCTTATTTTGAGGTGATTGTACAACGGGGTTGGCAGGATAATTAAAATTAACAATAGATTAGCTGATACACATATACTATTGGTGTACTGACCAGCAATAGCATGGGCTGATATAAGATATGGTGAACACTTTGGTCAAATAGCTACTTCTGTGTTGTTATGACTTTATATTTGTTCGGGCTTATGCATTCTGAGTTGAGGGCATTGATATTTTTTGCGAGATTGTCATAAGTCGAGGCAAACAAAAGATTAGGTGTCAGCCCATAGGAGAAAGTGTGGGGTTATGGGCACACCCAGTTACCCAGAGCAGTTTACATGCATCAACAGGCGGCAGGTGACTACAGAATAACATTGGCTCACCCTGAAATCACATGACTCACCTATTCTCTATCTATGGAACAATGAGGGAATAAAGTGCTTAAAAACAGCAGGTAATCTAATGATAACAAGGTGTAGAACTGGATGAACACAGCCGGGCAAGCAGCATCAGAGGAGCAGGAAAGCTGACATTTTGGGTCAGGACCCTTCTTCAGGAAAGACAGCTAAAGTTTCATCCAGCAACAATTTAAAATATTCTGTTCACCTAATCTTACCCCCTCACTTCCCCTTTGTAAAAAGAAAAAGCATGTCATATTTCATTTAATAGCTCAGGTTATTGTTTTTAATAGAAAATGAGTAAAATGAAAGCCAAGTGTCCTTTTCCCCCCTCCTGCATGTTTCAGACTGAATAAAAGATGAACATCAAACCCCTATCACTAGTTCACATCCGACACCGTGCAAAGAAATTTCCTAGTGACTTATCACATAAATGTTATCTTGACACCATTCTGCAATTGCGAAACTGTTTATGGGAAATAAACATTGCATATCATGTGAAAACACTGCCAGATGCTAAGTAAATCATCAAAGAATAATGAGCAGTGTATTGCCAGCTTTACTCAGATTGTCATTGTTATGATGTAACACATTCCTCCAAGATGATAATGTATCCAAATTTGGGCACAAAACCTTGTCTCGATCAGTTGACCTGGCCTATGTAAAGTGCAGCTAAGATCAGTGTGAGCAAGAAATCAAATGAAAGTCTGGTGAGGGATTAAAAATGTGCTTTTTCTTGTTTAAAGATTATACATATTGTAAATTTGCATGCACTCGGCCATATCTGGACTTATAAACTATCTTTATCCATTCATGTTGAATATTTTCTGTTTTAAACAGATGGATAAATCCTTCCATCTGGGCCTGTAGAATGTAGGACAGACACTTCATCTTCCTCCCCTATCATCCTTTTAATTTAGACACTTATAAATCAAAAAAAATCTAAGAAGTTCATCGTGGCAGGAAAAGAAGTTTTATTTGAGCACAAAGCAAGTTTTGTGACTGAGGACCAGATGTTTTCTTTGTTTCTTTGTTGCACATGGTTTACTTTTTTCAGTAAATCACTTTAGTGTGAGTTTTGTATCTTTGTTTCTCAGAACTGATAAATATGTTTCTGATTAAATTATGGAAATAGAAATGTTTTTGTCTAGGTCTTCTCAGTATAATAACTTCCAGAACATTTTTACCAGTTACTCTGTGGTTTCTTATCCTTTTTAAGTGCCTAGAGTAGCATTATTGTATTGCATTACTAAATATGCAAAAAAAAATTTCATTTTAGTTGGAGAATCATTTTAACAAAAAATTTCATCTACTTTTTGAAGTATGATTTTAAACAAAACATAAATATAGTCTTAACCCACAAGTGAAAGCCCTACTTATTTTAAAGAAACATCCTTAAATGCAGTGCTGACAAGCACCTCAGGACAGCATGCTTCCTGAACTGCAGCTAAATGCTGATGTTGTAGAAAATAATGTCCAGATGTTATAATAATACAAAAATCTGTCTGTTTATTTTTTTCCACCACATACAGTTCACAGTTGATTTGCTACAACCTCACCTAAGCAGCAATTGCAGCAGTACCATCTGTAAACCAGCAGTGATCAACTATTAATGTGCAGAGAAAGCTTCCTAATAGAAATAGCATGTCTCCACAACAGTCTAAAGATCCCCTTCAGCCAATTGTACCTTTTAAGCAAGAGGTTCTTATTTTAAAATATATGTAATTGCTTCTATTCAGCAATACGGTGCCAGAGAGCCAATGTTGTTAATTCAGCTACAACAGCGGGTTTATATTAGGTGATGAGAGCATATGATGCTAGCCAAATGAACTGTTCAGGAGTGAACATTTTGTGTGAAGTATTAACAGCTTTTAAAATCTACTTAAACAGGTGCCATACTGCTTTGAATCATATCTATAAAACTACAAACTCAATCTAAGGTGCTCCTACACAGCAGCAGTTATTCATTGGAATTTGCACAACCAATGTAGCCTTTAATTACCCATCATTAATTTATTTGTTAAATTCTTGAGTATTGTTGAGAAAAGAGACATATTGCCACATGTGTTTTCTCATAAACACAAGCTTTCATAGACAAAATAGGATTTTTAATGTGCCTATTTCTTAATAGTAAGCTTGACAGCTTGAAGAAAGTCGGATATTATTAGTCCCACTAAGTTTAATAAAGTCATAGAGGTATACAGCACAGAGACAGGCTCTTTGGCCCAACTCATCCATGCTATCAAGTTTCTTAAACTGAGCTAGTCCCAGTTCAGCAGAATGTTCAGCAGAGAAGCAGATATAATAGGGACTAGTGAAATAAATATCAGCAAAGTGGGACTGAGCTTTTCTTCCATGGGTTTAAATGAGGTGAAAACAAAGTTTTCCTGTATGGCTTGTTGAAGAGCTTCTTACTGATTTGTCATAGGTTGGGCTAATAAAGAAAAAGTTAATTTATTTATTCACCTTAGATCTATGTGCAAATTTCTAACAGGATGAGAGACATATTAAAATTTCTGAACAGCGAACCAGTAAGTTCACAAGTTCTGCACAATTTTCATTATCACAACATGGTTTCTTCTGGTGGTGCCAGTAATGTGCCAACCACAGCGATAAGAGCGACTTTATTCTATAAATCATGGTGAATATGTATTGTAAATATTCATAGTGATTGGATGGTAATAATTCCTCTCCTTCTCTAGTTGTGGATAAACAGTTCCTACAGTCAGTTCACTGCTTTTGGGGGTAAAGAAAACACATTTACAAATGACTGCAAGTGATATGATTTTGAATTAATTCCTGAATAGAACTGGAATGCAGTTTTCATGGTATTACAATACAGCATTCAATGTAATGCATTACATTAGTTCAGAAGGTGTATGATAAGTGTGGATTGGTGGCTCAGCAGTTAGCACTGCTGCCTCACAACACCACCAGAGTTCTGGGCTTGATTCCAGCCTTGGGTGAGTGTCTGTGTGGAGTTTGCACATCCTCCCCGTGTCTGCGTAGGCTTCCCTCGGGTGTTCAAAGATGTGCAGGTTAGATGGATTGGCCATGCTAAATTTCCTGTAGTGTCCAGGGATATGTAGGTTAGGTGTATTAGCCATGGGAAATGCAGATTATGAGGAAAGAATGGGGGCCTGGGTGAGGTACTTTGCAGACGGTCAGTGAATCTCCTGGGGCTGAATGGTCTCTTTCCACATTGTAGGGATTTTAGGACTCTGATAAGAGCCCAGGGTGTTGAAATTCAAAAAGGAGGTGGCCCATTGTTAGTATTAGACTATTAATTCAGAATCCCAGGTAGTATTCTGTGGACGTGGAGTTGAGTCCTACCACGACAGATGGTGAAATTTAAATTCATTAAAATTCTGGAATTAAAAGCCTAATGGTGTCTGTGAAATCATTAATTGTCAGAAATACCTACCTGGTTCATTAATGTCCTTAAGAGAAGGAAACTGCTATCTTATGTGATCTGGCCTACATATGACTCCAGATCCACGGAAATGTGGTTGACTTTTAATTGCCCTCTGGGGAATTAGGGATGAACAATAATTTGTGAACCAAACCAGCAATGCACACATCTTGTAAATGAATATATAATTTTGTGCACTTGTTCAAATAAGATCCAAGAATGTAATACTGAATGCTGGTTGGAGAATGTGAATTGGATGCATACAACTTGTTAAAATTATTGATTGCTGCATTTTGCCTGTTGTTCATATTATGGTGTCATATAGATAATGTTCATGTTACAGAGGTTCTGTGTGTATCAAACCAACATGAGGCTCATTAAAACTTCAAATAATGAGGAATTTGCCTCTAAAGCAGAGTTAGATGACATAGTGGTAGCGTTCCTACTTAAGGACCAGCAGGTCGAGGTTCAAGTCCTCTCTCTTCTAGAGTTGTGTTATTTGCATGACTGAACAAGTCGATTTAAAAAAATCTAAAGCTGACTTAGTACCAAAGTTGTAGCTCAGTTGTGTGTGTGAATGATTTACGCATACAGTCAGGCTGATTCCTGCCTTTGTGCAGCGTGGGTGAATGCAGTGCTCAATAGACATCTACTTTGTAAGCATATCAAGTAGTTGGTTAATAGTTTATTTTACAATGTTTTTAATGATGCTTTAGACATTCAAATTTGCAAACAGTGAATTCCACTTGTGTGAAAACGAAGTGAAGTATAATTGAGTTTTAGCAATGTAGGAGCATTATATGTCCCCATGACCAAAGCTGCCTGCCTGCTGCTTTCACGGTAGGGTCAGAATAAATATAACCTATGGCTCAATTAAACTGCCCAAAATTATTGAATGGTCACTGGTCTCAAAATGTTAACTCTGTTTTTTCTTCACTGATGCTGCTGGATCCTCTGAGTTTCTCCAGCAATTCTGTTTCTGTCTGTTTTAGATGTCCAGCATCCTCAGTTCTTTGGTTTATTTTAGTGCTCAAAATGATTATTACCTTCTATGTATCGTAGAGTTTTGCCCAGTAAAAATGTCTTTCCATGGTGCAGGAAGTAGAAAACAGGTTGCAACAGTAATGGCAGAAGAAGCTCTGGTGGCCACTTAGTTTAATGCAACTCTGCAAAGTTATCCAAAACCTGATGATACTCACCCCAGCCTCAAATGTATACATTTCTTGGTCATCAGCTCCTACATTCTGTTTGAAGGCAGAATCCCTTTGGTCTTTAGCAAGAAAGCTGTGCAGATTTTGATTGTACAGCTGTGAATAGCTTGGCACTCTTCAACAATAGCGGACTGCCTTCCCAGCCAAACTCTCTTGCATTAAGACCTCCAGGGCTGTCTCTTGAAGCAATGTGGCTCTACTGCTTGGCCTTGCTGTATCCATTTCTGACCCAAAATAAGAGTCTAACCTTAAGCAGTATGCAATCCAAAAAGAGCTGCTGTCATCAGCTAATCCTTCCCTTTGTTGCCATATGGTCCCAATGTATTATGAATACCACAATAAAATATTGAGTTGACCTTGCGTAAGGGTATGAGGCCAACTTTGTGCAGCGTAGGTGAATGCAATGCTCAATAAACAGCAGTTCAAGTGCCACTGCACCTGGATAAGATTACCCACCTTCCAGTTTTGACTGTGATTTAATGTGCCCTGTTTTGGCCACATACCTCTATTTTGCATGTTCTTCAGTGCTTCAAACCCAAAGATTTCACTGGCCAATAGTATAAAAGTGGCATCGATGATTGAACTAAGTCCTCAGCTGCCTGAGATTCCAAAGATCAGAATTTAACCAGTCTGAAATCTGCTGATGCCTATGAGAGATATATAGTTTTATCACTGAATGCTTTTAGAGGTCTAGCTGCTACACTTGTACCTTGCAAAATGCTGGCATCCTGGCACCGAGCAGCTCCTGTGCTCTTCTATAAATACCCCAGCCAGAGCCCATTATTTGTTGAAGGATGAACTAGTGAGCAGTTATGAACTATTTGAAAGCCTTTTTAATGTTGATAGTCAGCTGCTTTTTGGATTTTGGGCCTGGAAACTTCTATTGTAAGAATGGGAACATTCATTAGATATGCTTTAACTGTATTTGTACCCTCTGTCACTGAACCCCCTGCTTCATCATTGACAGCCTTTTACACCATTACTTGCAGACACTTATGCATAAATTCCTTAAAGATTCCTTGGAGTGGCATTGTGGGAAATTAATTCCGTCGTCACTAAATAATGGCTGCAAATTTGACGCTAAGCCCATTTTAGATTTTTTTCAAATCAACTTGTGAGGGTCATATTTTCATACCAATGCTAACTTATACTTCCTGCTAATCTTAAAGGTGTCCATCACCCAGGAATCTAGCTTTATTACTCACAATCTCATCTCTTCCATATCTAACGGCCCACAAGGCAATCCATTTCTCCTATTGCTTTTGCATTCAGTGTGCCATGCTCTGCCTTGTTTCTGAAATGATGGTCCCATTTTAAAAGAAGACAATTCATTAATCTGTCAAGAGAGAATAACTAGATGCACGTAATCTACCAGAGGAAAATATTTAAATAACAGGATAAAGGTTAATTCTTTTAAATTGAATTCACTGTTTGGGGACATTGTCTTGTATTTTTTTTAAATTCCAGTGTCTTCTGAACCTGTGGTCTCTGGCAGTGCCTCAAGTGCTAGCAGCGCCTCTTCCTCGGCTAGCAGTGAAGTGCTCATCAGCTTGTGGTCTCCCACTCATGAACCCTAACATTCCAATGGAGGTGTCTGCATTTGGACTGGTGGTTGGCGCAGAAGGCAGGCTTGCCAATATTTCCCATGAGGCCTCGGAATTTTCATTAAGAAGTGGCTTCTGCGAGAGCCAGTCATTGAAGTCATGGAGATGCTGCCTTTACCTGCAAATGACAAGAGAGAAGGTGTTGCAGCCAACGGTTAGAAATGATAGGGTTGACAGCAGAGTTATGGTCAGATAGTCGTGGAATGAAGTGATACTCAGTTGATAGTATATGGATGTCCCTGCATCTCTTCAGAAACAGTCCAAGTCTTCTCTCCTCGTTGTGGTTGAGGAGCTAAATGTTGGGCATTCTTCCATCTGTGTGGTCTGACTTTGTCTCATTATCTCGTTGGATTGAGTGAAGTAAAAGTGGGTGGCATGGCTGTCAATTCACACGCCATGTGGTTGAAAGGTGGTGAGGTATTCCGAAGAAGTGATTAGGCAGCACAGAGGCTGTGCAAAGTTAGTGCTGTGGGAGGTTGGGCAAGATGACGTTGAGTGAGGGAAGGTGTTGTTGGCAATAGTGAGAGTAGCAGAACACAAAGTGATAGCAAGAACTGCAGGTGCTGGAGTCAGGGACAACACAGTGTGGAGCTGGAGGAACACAGCAGGCCAGGAAGTATCAGAGAAGCAGGGAAGCTGACATCTTGGGTCAGAATCCTTCTTCTGAAGAAGGGTCCCAATGCGAAACGCCCACTTTTCTTCTCCTCTAATACTGCCTGGCCAGCTGTGTTCCTCTAGCTCCACACTGTGTTGTCTCCTGTAGCACAGCAATAAGCCTTGCAGGGAAGTGGGTATGAGTGCAGAGATAGTGTAATTGTGAGATATTGGAGAGAAGAGTCTGTCATTTACTCTGTTGTGGAGGAAGAGGTCAAAGACACATTCTTATGGCGCTGCTGGCTGTTTCTCCACACCGTGGAAATGACACAGATCCAGGTGGCAAACTTGGACCAGGCTGTCAGGTGCTGGTGATGTAACCTCTGCCTATTCTGTCCCTCCTTTGCACTATCTCATCAACCCACAACATCTAGATTCCTCTTGGAGAATCATGGTGCCATTTTCCCTTCTCTGCCATGTTCAGATTATGCCCATCAATGAGCAGGGCAGCTCTGGAATGCCTGTGCTCATCTGGGTGCACAATGGGCTTTTAACGATGGTGTGGGTACTGGTCTTTCAGCAAATATCTACCCAGGGCAAGTTATTCTGGTAACACCATAAGGTAAGATATGGCTGGAATCAGATATGTTGGAATGGCGTCAAATGTAAGATGGGAGGGGTTGGTCATTAACGCAGTGAGTTTGGTCAAATACAATGAGAGAACTTGTGAGATCTCATGGTGAAAATCCCAGCATAAAACATTCAACTTGCAGTTAGACTAAAAGCTGTAAAATTCAGCTTTATCTTTGGATTTGCTTGGTTTACAAATCAGCAATGCAATAGCACAGATAGTTTATGTTGTTTTGTTAAACTGTTTTGATGTAATTGAGCTAAAGATATTTAATAAATTTAGACTGCAATGTTGCAATCTACTATGATCTAACAGTACCAGTCTGCAAATATTTTTCAACATTCAGTATTGATAACATGAAAGAAAAAATACAGAATGGTTATGTCAATATATTTAGCCTCAGAAATATGTGGTTCACGGACATAATGTTAACATTTGAAAGCTAAGTAGGGTATTCCGATGCTTAATTGGCTTAAATGCAGTCAATATTCTGTTAAAACTAAAAAAAAAAGCATGATTGATTTCTTAATAGACTGAGTAACTTATCTTTCGTAGTGGTTTCAGAACTATGCCTTGCCTTCAAGTTAGATAAACGACACCAACTAACAAATTCTGATAAGTAACATTCATCATCTAATATATCTGTCAATAAAGATAATTATTGCAAAATAAAGCTGCTCATCATGTTTTCAACTCATCTGAGTTTTTAATTATCAGTTGAACCACTTCAATGCTGAAGTCTTTAAAATGTCTCTACATAATGATGATGGGAAAGCCTGCATTTTGAAGAGTGCATTTTAGAATTTTATGCACTATTACAGCTCTCTGTCGACTACTCTGATCAGCGTTGAAAGAAACTGTAACTTTACACATTTTTCACAATTAGCTAACAGCATTACAGCTTCCGTCCATTTTGCATTTTTGTTATAATTATTTTGTTATAACATGATCACCCTTAATTGCTGTTTATCCTGATTTTCACGCAACATTAAAACTAGAAATTATAAAATTGCAGTAACATAAACAATAATCCATTCTGTAACACTAGCATCAGTGGCAATGTCATTCTAATTGGCTACAAGAATATGTTAGTTGTTTATCAATTGTTAGCTGTAATTTGTGTTTTTAATATACCTGCAGTGTGCTTTTCCCCACTCCAGAAACATTTACTGCTTTTGAGGTTGGAACATAGAATGCACTTGGCAAGCCTGTGAAAGTCTATCTCAACAAAATGTCTTGGCCTGTGTAGCTTGTTTTTTATACAGCGATCGATTTGTTGTAGTTCAGCAACTGCCAATTATTAATGTGATCCAAATATTTAATAAATCTGATGGATCTGAGCTGAATGCAAATTCAACTTGTTGACCTCTCATAAACATGTTTTCCCAGTAGCGGCAATAATTTGGCAGGGTTTTGTAGACATAAAGGAAGAGAGCGCAACAGATTTTAACAGATTGACTTCTATTTTAAAAATAATTTTTAAAAAAATGTCCCATTGTGAGATCTAGAAGATATTCACAAGTCAAATTTAGGCCCCTCTCATATTTAAGATGTACTCTCTTGAATTTGATACTTGCCTGGGCCCCCACTGTATTACTTAACTTTTTTCCATGGAATTATTCTTAGAAGGTCCTCTGACCATGGTTGTGTTTTTGCTTAATGGCAGATAGTACATGGATGGCAAGACATTGTATAGACAAAAAATGGCAAATAAAACCATCTTGGCTTCAAACTACTGAGTTTGCATGCTTTTATCATCTGCCTTGGGCCTACAGGCTGTACGCCTAAGAAGAGGTTTTGTTAGACTTTTAGATGCTACAGGCAGGGTAGAAAGGGATGCAGAAAAGAACGGGGATTGACATTTTTGATTAAAGAAAACATTACTGCTGTAACTAGAGGAAATATTTCTGAAAAATCAACTAATGAAAATATATGTGTGAACATTAGATAGGTTAATGGTAGGTGTCTTTTCCCTGGGATTTCAAGACCAGGAGCATATTTTTAAGGTGCAAGGAGAGAGATATAAAAAAGACATGAGGTTCAAATTTTTTACACAAATGGTAGTTTGCATGTGGAATGAACTTCCTGAGGATTTGGCCCAGCTACAATGTTTAAAAGACACTTAGATATGTACATGAATAGGGAAGGTTTGCAGGGATATAGGCCAAGCACAGGCAGGTGGGACTAGTTTAGTTCGGGATTTTGCTTGACATGGACTAGTTGGACCAAAGGACCAAAGGACCCTTCATCAGAGGGTCTAGGCCCGAAACGTCAGCTTTTGTGCTCCTGAGGTGCTGCTTGGCCTGCTGTGTTCATCCAGCCTCACATTTTATTACCATGTTCCTAAATGGTTGGGTGTGGGTTGGAGGGAAGATGGATGTCACAAGAGATTACATCCATCTGGATTTCTCAGGCCATAATTTTTAATATGCCTGTCTCCTTGGTTGGAGCTAGTGATACTTGTAATATTTTCTGCATTCAGGATTGCAACTTTGCAATTTTGTTTTACATTTATTCTTTCAGGGCGTGTGGACATCACTGGTCAGGTCAAAATTTATTGCCCATTCGTAATCGTCCCCTTGAGTGATTGTTAGAGAGCAGTTAAATATCAGTCACATTACTGTGGGTCTGGAATCACTTGTAGGCCAGTCCAGATAAAGGCACTAGATTTCTACCTATGAAGGACAAGTTTCTAATCACCACTACTCAGACTGACTTGATAATCCAGAATTGACTTCAAATTGTACCAGCAGCATTTGAATCCATTTACCTAAAGCCTTAACATGGGTTTTGGGATTACCAATCTAACAACATCACCAGGATGCTATAATCGTCCCCATTGAACAGATTTCATTGACATAAACAGGCAGGGTGAGCATAGAGCTTCACAGAAGCTGTAAGCTTTCTGTTGGTTTAGTGTGCCATTCATTGCACACAAATTGCTTTGTTGGCAGCACTTACCAATTCTAAGTCATGTCCGCATCTACAGATTTGCGTCTGCAATAAACTACAAAGCAAAACAGAAATGCTGCACCTGTAAAGTGTGGCTGAGGGGCAAAGCTCTGAAGGGCAAGGCAAAGCAAGGCATGGCAGGGATGTTGTAGAAATTCAGATTGGCACTTTATGAATCAGTGCTGAGAAGCATGTGAATTGCCCTGAGATACAGCCAGATCCAGTCTGTGAGCTGGGTACCTGTCCCCTCATGCAGAGTTTCTTTGCATAAGCATTCCGACCATACATGCTCGTCTACCCCAATATTCAGTATTACATTGTATAATAGATCAGAGATGTGCCATGATGGTGAGAAATGGCTGGCATGTGTCATATGCCAGTCTCTGTGGAGGGGTGCTGAATTTGACCGCAGCCATGGAGCATGCGGTGTGCCCGGTGTCCAAGCGGAGGAGGGACTGGCAAGCTGGAGTTTCCAAGCACCTGCTCTGACTTTCACGTTGTGAATTCTCCGCATCTAGTTTCTAATCAGCATGTAGTATACAAGGAATCTGCATATAAATGAGATGAGATTCAATGCTATGATATGGTAATGTCAATGGCAATGAGCAATCATTCCCAGTAATACGTATCTTGCTGCTCTCTTGTGTATCTGATCTCAACACCTCAACTTGTTGCTCCCAGTGTCAATAAAGGCACTGCTAGACTTTGCAAATGATTAGCTTAGATATTTTGTCATAGCCCACGCCATGCAGGGTCGTATAAGATTCAACCCATCATGCCCGTCAACATGTGTGGAGAGAAAGCAGAGTTAACGTTATGGGGTCCAATCACCACTTCAGACCCTCTTTTGAAGAAGGATCATTGGACCGTAAATGTCAACTCTGCTGCCAGACCTGCTGAGTTTTTCCAACAATCTCTCTTTTTGTTTCTGATTTCTGGCATCAGCAGTTCTTTGGCTTATTTTTTATACCTGACATTGTCCTCAGGGGTGCAATCTCCTGCTCTGACAGAGCCATAAGATTGGGGAGATTTGCAATCAGTAAGCTTATAAACTGATTCTATTTGGACAACAGTGTTTATTTTTAGCAGTGACCCACATTAAACTAAGTGATGTCTTTGAACTAAAGTTAGTGACTAAGCTTGCAAAATGTGATTCTTGGAAGTGCTATTTTGTGATGGAGAGAGAGGGCTAACTGCTGTAAATATGATCTAGCCTAGAAAGAAATACAAATTAATTTATACTGAGACTTGATGTTAAATTTTCTGCCGGCTGCAGTTATGAATTAAAAAAAAAGCGAAAACCTAAAACAGGAAATGTAGCATACCCATAGAAAGACGTGACAATCTCAGGCTCAACATGGAAACTAAAATGTCCTTGGCTAACGCACAACATCAAACATAACAAAACAGGGTTAGATTCAGAAACCAATATAAATTTAACAAGTCCAAACACAACACAATTTCTTTTCCTTGTTTTTATTCTCAAAGTGTATTACTTGACAACAATTCACATTGAATCCAACGACTACCCTTCTGTCCTTTCTGTAAACCTGCCTATATATTCCTGATTTTATTTTGCATAAATTCCAACTTCCAACTTTTTTTTGTGTCATTTAAATCATTGTAACCAAATCATTGGCAGACGTGAACAATGCAATGCAATATCTAATACAATATGAAATTGCAGCGAGGAGTCCCCTTATATCACATTTATTAATACCTAAATTCAAATTTTAACTAGCAGTGTCAAATTAAGGCTCTATCATTGTGATTCCAGATAAATTACATGGATTGTTTATGAGGTATTCATTGTCTACGATGTGATTTTTCAGGCAACGAACAGGCTATGCTCATTCAGCCCGAAGGACGAATCCTATTCACTCAACACTTGAGAAGTAACAGAGATAATGGGAACTGCAGATGCTGGAGATTCCAAGATAATAAAATGTGAGGCTGGATGAACACAGCAGGCCAAGCAGCATCTCAGGAGCACAAAAGCTGACGTTTCGGGCCTAGACCCTTCATCAGAGAGCTTGAGAAGTAAAGTAAGATATAATAGATAATGCACATGCAAATTATCTAATGATGAGCATTTAAATTGTCAACACAGAGAAATAATGCAGCATACTTAGCAAAATACCCATAAAAGAATGGTGCTAGAAACAGATGTGACAATATTATAACTGCTTCTATTATTGTTAAAATCCTTGCCTGAAAAAAGCTCTATCTCCCTGGAAAACTGTAGTAAGTAAGTAGATGAGAAGTGAAAATGATATACAAATGACCAAGGAAAAATGTCTAAATTTGCTGCATATAACTTCAAATACAATATCCCCACCATATTCTAGATATTGAATCAAATGGTTGTCTGATAGACATAGAGCATAACCTGTATATTGATACTCTGATGCTTCCAACAGAGACATACATGAAACTGTTGTTATTGATGCAATTCCACAAAATAATACCTACCCAGTGAAGCTGATGATACAAGAATTAAAAAGAATCACCCTTGCCACTGCCTGCTCTCCACAAAGATTTAGCAATTCATCATTGAGAAGCCATTCCTAGAATGGGGGTGGGTGCTTAAGAGGACAGCAATTACAATCACACCTATGCCCAAATAAGCTCATGTCATATTGCTTATTATTCATTTAATCAAGCAATCAATGCTAAAGATCGTGAAGAAAATAGGTTAGGTTATGTCAAATTTTGAACAAGATTTCATTGATCTTACAAAATTCTTGCAAGGAGTGACAGTGTGAATTTTGATAGGATGTATTGATCCCTTTTCCACGAACTTTGTGATAGATAAAGGACAGCTGACCAAATTATATGATACAACTTTCTCTTTATTAGTAACTGTTTAGTTAGTATGCACACGATCAACATGTTATCTAGTTAATCTAGATACTATCCACACATGCTGAACTGGACAAGTTCATACCGGTAGGCTTTTTCTTCCCTGAGTTCCAAACTCAGGGTTGTCTCTTGTGATGCCTGATCTCCAGTTGTTTCTCGTCATGTCTCTGATGTGCCTTCTTTACCTATTTTCTTTCAGTCTTTCAAACTGTTTGATGGCATTCCTTACCTCCCTCCCTTGCATAACAGCCTCATAGTTCTGAGCTCATTTATCCAACAGTTGTGTGAACAAGACACATCTGTTTCCATTGTATGCATCAGGATTTTTGAAATAGTCATTCACGGGATGAGGGCATCGCTGGTCAGGCAGAATTTATTGCCCATCCTGAATTACCCAGAGGGCAGTTGTGAGTCAACCACATTGCTAGAGGTCTGGAGCCACATGTAGGCCAGCCCATGTAGGATGGCAGTTTCCTTCCTTAAAGGACATAAATGAACTGCTTGGGTTTTTCCAAGATAATAAAATGTGAGGCTGGATGAACACAGCAGGCCAAGCAGCATCTCAGGAGCACAAAAGCTGACGTTTCGGGCCTAGAGGGTCTAGGCCCGAAACGTCAGCTTTTGTGCTCCTGAGATGCTGCTTGGCCTGCTGTGTTCATCCAGCCTCACATTTTATTATCTTGGAATCTCCAGCATCTGCAGTTCCCATTATCTCTGCTTGGGTTTTTCCAACAGCTACTGACAATGAATTAATGGCCGTCATGAGACTGTTAATTGCAGCTATTTAAAATAAATTAAAATCCAATTCCACCACCAGCCACAGCATAATTTGAGCCAACCCAGGTTCCTCGAATATTACCTGCGTCTTTGGATTAACAGCCCAGCTTAAGCTGGCACCTTCCCGCTTTGGTCAGCAGTCTACCTTCACTTTCCCCTTTTACTACAAACTGACTCAGTGACTTCAAGAAGTTAGCACAAGTCCCCATCATGCTTATCGAACTTCAAATGTTAGCTAGGGGCTACACTAACCCGTAAGTCTCCTGCACATCCCCAATGGCCGCATTCTTCAAGGGCTGCAACTTGCCCCCCGCAGTGGTCGAGAACGCCCTTGACCGCGTTTCCCGCATTTCTCGCAACACATCCCTCACACCCCGCCCCTGCCACAACTGCCCAAAGAGGATCCCCCTCGTTCTCACACACCACCCCACCAACCTCCGGATACAAAGCATCATCCTCCGACACTTCCACCATCTACAATCCGACCCCACCACCCAAGACATTTTTCCATCCCCTCCCCTTGTCTGCTTTCCGGAGAGACCACTCTCCCCGTGACTCCCTTGTCTGCTCCACACTCCCCTCCAACCCCACTACACCCGGCACCTTCCCCCTGCAACCGCAGGAAGTGCTACACTTGCCCCCACACCTCCTCCCTCACCCCCATCCCAGGCCCCAAGATGACATTCCATATTAAGCAGATGTTCACCTGCACATCTGCCAATGTAGTATACTGTATCCATTGTACCCAGTGTGGCTTCCTGTACACTGGGGAAACCAAGCGGAGGCTTGGGGACCGCTTTGCAGAACACCTACGCTCAGTTTGCAATAAACAACTACGTCTCCCAGTCATGAACCATTTTGACTCCCCCTCCCATTCTTTAGACGACATGTCCATCATGGGCCTCCTGCAGTGCCACAGTGATGCCAGCCGAAGGTTGCAGGAACAGCAACTCATATTCCGCTTGGGAACCCTGCAGCCGACTGGTATCAATGTGGATTTCACAAGCTTCAAAATCTCCCCTCCCCCTACTGCATCCCAAAACCAGCCCAGTTCTTCCCCTCCCCCCACTGCATCGCAAAATCAGCCTAGCTCGTCCCCGTCTCCCTAGACTGTTCTTCCTCTCACCTATCCCCTCCTCCCACCTCAAACCGCTCCTCCATTTCCCACCTACCAACCTCATCCCAACTCCTTGACCGTCCATGCTCCCTGGACTGACCTATCCCCTCCCCACCTCCCCACCTATACTGTCCTCTCCACCTATCTTCTCCTCTATCCATCTTCGATTTGCCTCCCCCTCTCTCCTTATTTATTTCAGAATTCTCTCCCCATCCCCCTTTTCTGATGAAGATTCTAGGCCCGAAACATCAGCTTTTGTGCTCCTGAGATGCTGCTTGGCCTGCTGTGTTCATCCAGCTCCACACTTTGTTATCTCGGATTCTCCAGCATCTGCAGTTCCCATTATCACTAACCTGTAAGTTCCCCTTTTTGATCTACTGAGTGTTTAATGAATTAAATCACAAACCTTGAACATGTCACCTGAAGACCCAGTCAATCAGTCCATATTTCTTAATATAGCTAGCATTTGATGATATATCTGCTCTACCCAAATCCATCCAAGTTGATGCTACAGGAGACTAAGACTAGTCCACAATGCCTCTTGCCAAATTTTATCGATGCACCATAGAAAGCATTCCACCAGATGCATCATAGCTTCGTATGGCAAAAGCTTTTCCCTAGACTGCAAATAATTATAGAGAGTTGTGAACACAAGCCAGTCTATCTCAAAAACCAGCCTTCCTTCCATTGGCTCCGTGCTTCCTACGGTCTTGGGAAAAGTCTCTTTAATCGGACAGAAGATACATAAATATTAACAGATTTAAGAGCAGCTTCTTCCCCTCTATTATCATTGTTATGAACGGACCTCTCATACATTAGAGTTGATCTTTCTGTGCACCTTCTCTGTAGCTGTAACGCTATATTCTGCATTCTGTTCAAGTACCCTGATGTACTAATGTGTGGTATTATTTGTCTGCTTAGCACAAAAAAAACTTTTCACTGTTTTTCAGTACGTGACAATAATAAATCAGATCAAATCAAATGTAGTTATGTCATCCAATGATCATTTACGTTCCTGCTAACATAACCTTAAATCCAAATTTAGTTGGTGGATTTTCTCCCGTTTTCTTTTGGCAAACATTATCATACAGAATATTAAGTAAATCAAAATAATGAAGTTATTAACACAGTAAATGATATAAGATGCATCCATGGGTGAATTGGTGTCCAATTCCAGATGTCATCCTACCAACTATTCACTTCAATTGTCTCAATATCCTTCTTAATTGCCTTAGTTTGCTGAATAACCTTGACAAAGGTTTGGCTTCGGCTAGCTGTTTCCAGATCTGCACCAGATCCTCTGATACAAGTTTAATGTTAGTTTTATATTTCTCAAAGTAATTGCTCAAATTCTGCTTAATTTCTTCACTGGCACAAATAACTGTTTCTCTCTCTCTAATGTGTATCAATCAGCTTGATGTGGCCTAACCTGGCTGGTAGCTGGGGCTTAATATAAAAGGTGGTATTCGTAATGTGGCATGTTCATGCACAATATTGATACTCCTTTAATGAGATGATGACATAATATTTCCCTTTTTCCCTTTTTCCCTTTATTGGCCATCATTGTAATGTTGGAGTTAATATTCCTGGCTTCTATAATGTAGTTTAAATTTTCATTTGTTCCCAAATCACACCTAACTTGTTCACTGAATTATATGGGGTAAGTGCAGATAATATTATAGCTCAGGACTGAAGAAGGGTCACTGGACCCAAAACATTAACTCTGCTTTGTCTCTGCAGATGCTGTCGGATTTACTGAGCTTTTCCACAAATTTCTGTTTTTGTTCTGTTTCCAGCATCTGCACTTTCAGTTTTTTTTGTTTATTTTTTGATTGTTGACATTTAGCAAAGTGGTAACTACAAGTTTCCCTTGCTTCTCAATGACATATGGTAAAATGTTCTTAGGCCCAATCGATATCCTTTCCTTAATAATAGCTATACTTTCTACCTCAGAAACATTTGACATGATTTCACCCTTCAAAATTTTGGGAATCCCAGTATCGTCCTGAGTTTTGCCTCGAGTTCTTAACCAAATATTTCTCAACCAAACTCTGGCCAGCTGACTAAGCTTGATGCATTCGGATATGTGGTTCCCTGTTGGTCAGGTCTCATAGCTACTCATTGCTAACCCAGCATGGGACCCTCTTGCTGATTGGTTTGACAACGACTTTCCTGCAATTATTTATCAACATCCAATTACTATAGATGCTGCACAGAGTTCTACTCTGCTGTCTGACATCATTGTTTGCTTTTTCCTCCACAATTTAGTTAATAGTTTAGCATGTCCCTCCAATATTTTAACTATTTGTCTTCCAGTTTGATTTTCCTGTACTCCTCCCTTAGCAATCTGTTGGCCATTGTTATCTATCTTGCTTAAGATTTATTTAACATTTTTGGCTGGAGTTCTGAGTTTTCTGTCCATGTCCTGTAAATCAAGCTTATTTACAAAGGACATCCCAGCTCCATAAACAATTGCCACATCATTGATTGAATTTCTTTTCTCTTGATCTTTTGCCTATGTTTCTGTTTCTTCCTCATTACTCTGTCTCTTGGATAAGATGGGTGGAGACAATGCTAATTTGGGAGGGGCACTACTTCAACAGTGGATTCCAGTTGTGTTCAGCCCTATGGGTACCAATCCAAGGTGGATGATGTTATACAGGAGCTTACCTATTTCTTTTGTATCAAGGCCACTCTTGTGTTAAGACAAATTTCAAGGACTGGAGGTGACATGGTCAAAAGGGATGCCTGAGCTAATGGTTAATTCTGGATTCTTGCATCTTTCCTCTAATTCCTCTTCCTCATTTGATTCACCTGGTACCATCCAGTTTTGCTGGAGCCCAGTAGAGCCTTGTAGACTGATGGTCTTGCTTTATCCAATCTACAGATGGGCCTGGAATAATTAGGGGACAAAAATGTAACTGCTTTATTAGATCTGGAGCATGACTTGTCCTACATCATATTCGACAGGTTTTACCTTACCATCAAAATATGCTTTACCTTTCTGACACAAATGTCCCTGCAATTATTTGCTGCCACTATCTGACATTCATGTGTCTTGCCAAAATAGCTGAGATTACTAGTGAGAAAAGAAGGCACTCTAGTCCATTTAAAGGCAATATCATGGCTTTGTAATATTATGGTCACAACAAGCTGTTTGATTTGGCCAACAGTACCATCCTCGATCCACCCACCCAGTAAAAACTGGATGGATGTGCATTTGTGAGGACTGTTAGAGGGTTCAATTATGTATGCAAAGATGCTGTACTGTCCAAACTTCCTTCTCTCTCTCGACCACCCCCTTCCCCTCCCCAAATACACACTCTCTCTCACACTCACACACACACATCTCAGCCCCCTCCTCTCACACACATACTCTCTCTCTCTCTATCTTTCTCTCTCTCTCTCTCCCTCTCTCATGCTCACACACACACTCCCTCTCTCTCATACACACACACAAGCAGGCGTAAATCTGTGGGGTGAATTTATATTTGCAGGCACATTCTATTTTGTTAAAATGACATGCAATTTTTTGACAGTCAGTCAGTGTAGTGTTTTATAAATTCCTACTTTAGAAGTAAAACCAGTCTGACTCCAAATCACAACACAGACAGATTCTAAATAAGGCCTCACACTTAACATGCATTGTCTGGCCTAAAATGTCACTTCTTTACATTAATTAAAGCCTTTAGTTTTCTCAGGGCAGTGACATGAGAGAAATCTGGGGATTTAAATATACCTAATAATCAATTAAAACCTTCTAACTGATTAAAGATATAACAGCATCTTAGGTTTGTTTATTATATCCTCATCAAAGGTGTGACCCTTTGGTCTTTTACTTATCAATTCTGTGTCAGATGCTACCTCTCTCTCTACCACCTGAAGACGGACCCAGGCTTAGAAAGCTTGCGTTTTCAAATAAACCTGTTGGACTATAACCTGGTGCTGTGTGATTTCTGACCTCACCCACCCCAGTCCAACACCGGCACCTCCACGTCAGTACCGTCCAAATCACTGCCAAGGAGTGCCGCTCACATGGAAGAACCTCCAAGATGGTTGAGTCTGTCGTAGTGATGTCCAGAGCAAAACGTAGCTATCGGTCTGGCACGTGTAGGGCCTGAACCATGGTCAGGGTTCATCCTGGTCCTGGAACAGCCTGAGTGTATTGCTCAGTCCACTGCTATGGGGCGTTATTTTTCAGCAGGCCAGACGGCAGGGTCAATCCTGTCAGTGTGGTTGCAAAAATATCCCACTAGTCCGAGAAAGGATCAAAGGGTGCCTCATTCCTTGGGAAGGATAATAGTGATTGACTCAATACGTTTCTTTTTAATTTCTCATTTATCATGGGTTATATAGTTCCTAGATACATCATTTAAGGCTTCATGATTTTTGAGGGGTTTATTAGGATTAATCTTTATTCCTAAGGAAGTGAAGCATTTTTCCGTCCCCACTCTTGTCTACTTTCCGTAGAGACCACTCTCTCCATGAATCCCTTGTCCGCTTCACATTCCACTGCAACCACACCACACCTGGCACCTTCCCCTGCAACCGCAGGAAGTGTTTCACTTGCCCCCACACCTCCTCCCTCACCCCCATCCCAGGCCCCAAGAAGACTTTCCGCATCAAGCAGATGTTCACCTGCACATCTGCCAATGTGGTATACTGCATCCGCTGTACCTGGTGTACCCGAAACCAAGTGGAAGCTTGGGGACCGCTTTGTAGAACACCTCTGCTCGGTTCGCAACAAACAACTGCACCTCTCAGTCGCGAGCCATTTCAACTCCCCCTCCCACTCCTTAGACAAAATGTCCGTCCTGGGCCTCCTGCAGTGCCACAATGATGCCACCCGAAGGTTGCAGGAACAGTGCCTCATATTCTGCTTAGGAACCCTGCAGCCCAATGATATCAATGTGGATTTCACAAGCTTCAAAATCTCCCCTCCCCCCACTGCATCCCAAAACCAGCCCAGCTTGTCCCCGCCTCCCTAACCTGTTCTTCCTCTCACCCATCCCTTCCTCCCACCCCAAGCCGCACCCCCATTTCCTACCCACTAACGTCATCCCACCCCCTTGACCTGCCCGTCCTCCCTGGACTGTACTATCCCCTTCCTACCTCCCCACCTACATTCACCTCTACAGGCTCCATCCCTGCCTCTTTAACTTGCCTGTCTCCTCTCCACCTATCTTCTCCTCTATCCATCTTCGTTCCATCTCCCCCTCTTTTCCTATTTATTTCAGAACTGTCTGCCCTTCCCCCTCTCTGGTGAAGGGTCTAGGCCCGAAACGTCAGCTTTTGTGCTCCTAAGATGCTGCTTGGCCTGCTGTGTTCATCCAGCTTCACACTTTGTTATCTCTAATAGTTCACTAAGGAGCTGGAGGTGTTCTCCCCTAGTGTACATCTGAAGGAACAGACAATTTACGTGTAGGATCAGACATACCGGTGGTAAAACAAGCTATCAAAGCCCTTTTGCCAGTTGCTGGTGGAAAATTGAAGGGGAATTATGGAGCCCTTGAGGTTTACAGGCCCATGTGTGTTATTGGCCCTGGATTAAAAAGCAAATTTATATTGTCCTCCCACTTCCAGGGGATGGCACAAAAAATATTGCTCATGTCTAAAACGGTGATGCAATTTACCTGTGGGTAATTATTGTTTCATTATTATCCTAGGACTAGTTGCCACCATTGATGCACTTAACGGAGCATTTTCTTTTAATTCCTGGTGATGAATTGTCAACTGTCAGGAGGCATTGGCTTTTAAACAGGTCAAATTTGTTGACGAAACCTGGCATTATACTGATTGCTGTAAGAACGTTGTGATTGCCTTCCAGATCTCACTTTTGGCCTGTTTTTGTGGTCATATATCTGGGCCTTCCAATGCCACTCCACTCCTTACTCAGCCACAGTTATGTTTTATGTCTTGCAAACATGGGCAAATGTTTGACAGTGAATTCTTGTGACCCTAGATCATCAGACATGTGTGTTGGCTTAACCCAGAACTCCCCGGTTGCACAAATTCAATCAAGGTCTCAAAGGAAACTTCCACTGGTACCTCACCCATTTTGCTCATCTGCCAAATTCATGGGATCAAAGGACGGATTACATTTCCTCACTAAATGGGAGCCACATATATGCCGTGCTTCTAGGTGAAGATTCAACAATATGGGTGAGAGGAAGTAAACTAAATCTCCCAATTTAATTCTAATGGGTCAGTTTCTAATCCTTCTTGTGACATTAAAACACTCAAAATAATAATCTGCCCAGTGCACTACGATGAACATATTCTTTTGGACGTGTTAAGGCTAGCGTGGGAACACCACCAACTGCCTGCCCCCTGAGTCCTACAAAGATTGAGAGAGCAGCCTCCTACCTTGTTATCCATGAGGGGTTCTCCCACACAATCCCATTTGGTGTCGAACACCCACACTGCTGAGACCTGACACTATCATGGCCTCAGATCTGGGTCCACGAGCTGAGGGTGCAGGGAGTGAATATTTTCCATTTCCCTGACCAGCTTGCTGTGGAAGTCCTTCCAGTAGCACAGATCTGTGTTTTGACCTGAGCCCTGCCCTTGTGTGTGTTGGAAGGGCATTGCATAGTGGCCCATCCAGCCACAATCATAACATGCTGTGCTGCATGGGTTGCCCCTGCTGTTGCACTTGACCTCTGCTCAGTGTAAGCCCTTAAGGGGGACAGTAGACCCAGTGGGTTAATAATTCCTTATCCTCTCCCTCTTCCTTCATTCCTCCACGGCGGACCAGAACTCAGACCTCTAACTGGGCTCACTCACCGTCCTTTATTTGCTTTTGATTTCTCAGATTCCTGAGCCTCCTTTTCACAAGGGTTGTGTGTGTGCGTGTGTGTGTGTGTGTGTGTGTGTGTGTGAGATGTGTGTGCCCACACAAATATATATATAAATGTGTGTGTGTGCCTATGTGCTTGTGTGAGTGTCAGTGTGATGTGTGTGTGGCGTGTGTGCGCGCGTGTGCATATGGTGTGATGCGTGAATGTGATGCGTGAGTGTGAGTGTGTGTGCTAGGGGGCTGGTGGTGCTGGGGGTGCTGGGGTGGGGGGAAAAATCGAAATGTTCACATGCCCTCCCAATTCTTTCAATGATCTGTGATATAAAGGTTCGAGTACAACTGGTGAGGTGACAGTCTTCCAGCTCTGACCTGTCTAAGATAGACCCGTAATCTCTAAGTAAATGTGCCCTGATGTGGCTAGCAAATGCCTTGGGTTCCCCCCTTCCCTTGCCTACACTTACACAGGTCGCAGATTGGATCCCCCTTGTTAAAGCCTACTGCACACTATATCATATCTTACATATGTTGCAGGATCCCCCCAACCCTGCTGTTGTCTGGGGTGACATGGTCAAGGCTGAATGAGCAGTGGGGCTTATGCACATCAGTAAGAATTTCTTTTCCTCCTCATTTTTGAGCCCTGTAAGTCTGGCTGTTGATGTGTACATTCAAAAAGGTTTCTCAGCTCAGCAGAAGGCTGAGAAATGGGGATTTTCCTTGTTATAGTGGAGAACTGTGCAAACATGAATGGGGTGATACAGATAATTTGTCTCTGACTCAATCCTTATAGTTATTAGATGGTTCATTGAGGTGGGGGGCTGTTGTTATGAAGGCGCAGAGGGAGCAAGTCCTTCTGGAAAGGAAGGCTGGGATTCCTTGATGTTGTGGTGCTTCCTTTTTCATGTCCTCCTCATATAAACCACTCCAATCCACCCTGCCATCACCAACATTCCTCTGAACACATCTAACTATCCCCAAAACACACATCGTAATTCTCTGCATTGAGATAACAAGGTATAGAGCTGGATGGACACAGCAGGCCAAGCAGCATCAGAGGAGCAGGTCAGGACTCTTCTTCAGAAAAATAAGGGTCCAGGCCTGAAACATAAGCTTTCCCTCTTCACTGATGCTGCTTGGCCTGCTGTGTTCATCCAGCTCTACACCTTGTTATCTCAGATCCTCCAGCATCGGCAGTTCCCAAACTCTCTGCCTCAAGAGTTCTGATTTCAATTTATCAACTTTGCTCTGGCACTTTGCATGGTTGGCAGTGCAATATTTATCATCTTTGCTTGCCTTTTGCACAACCTTTAAAGTGGCCTGTAAACGTGTGCTTTTCTCAGACATCCAGGCTAAAACCTCTTAGGCAGTGTCAAATTCACTGATGACCCATTACTTTTCCTGATAGACATTTTGATGTTAAGTCAGGAATTAGCTCATATGCGGTAAATTCATCTGATTCTTTTGTTCCTGTGCTGACATTTTTGTATGTCGTGTTGTTATTTCCTGTTTTGCATCTTCTAATTCCTCCTTTGACTTCTCATTTTCCTTCTCCACTTCTTATACTTCCTTCAAGGAAATACTGCTGCCATAGCCCTACTATGGGTGTGCTCTGTTTATGAGTTTCCTCCAATATCTTAGTCCTACAGATTCCAGACCAGTTGGTGCTCTCTCATAGTATGCAACCTGCTCAGGCTATTTATGACTCAAGCACTTCCAAAGCATCATTTCCCACTCAGGAAAATTATCCACTATTTTCTAAATGCTTAATGATCTAACCTAAGTCAAAAGGGCATGGGGTCTGGTGGCTCCATCCTGTGACTGGGGACATGTGCCCTAAGGGCATTTTTCTTTGGTGAATTCCTGTCTGATCCCTCTGACTTAATGCACAGGAGGTATGCTGAACACTCCTCAAGATTGAGTTCTGGAGTTTATCCTCACCTATTGACTAACTTAGTTCCTCAACTATTGCCATTTATTTGTCACATCAGTAAAACAACGAATGTAATTATCCAATAACTGGTTGATCGCCTCTGTTCTCTTCATCCATTTAATTCCTGGCCAACATGTGGGGCATCTTCCATCTAAAATCAGGCTCAGGCTGGGTGATTGAGATGCGTGAGGTTTGTTAGGTCTAAATTTCAGAGCAACTTCAGTCACTGCTGTTCAATCCCACTCAAGGATGCCAAAAATGTTGACC
Organism: Stegostoma tigrinum; assembly: GCF_030684315.1. NCBI lineage: Eukaryota > Metazoa > Chordata > Chondrichthyes > Orectolobiformes > Stegostomatidae > Stegostoma > Stegostoma tigrinum. The sequence goes on from NC_081358.1 coordinate 13,851,018, forward strand.
CTTTCACTAGCGTTACAAATTTCAGGACTGATAAAGGACATACAGCCAAATTACAATCAACTGCAACTTCTTCTCTATTAGTAACTCATTAGTTTTTAGAAAGCACATAATCAACACGTCATCTAGCTCTTTAACTGGAATTTAGATACTACTCGTATGTGGCCAGGCCCATGCTGATGAGTCTATTCCAAACTCAGGTCGTGTTTTCATGATGATTGCTCTCAAATTGCCACCCTCGATGTCTCCAGTGTGCCTTCTTTTCTCCCCATCTTCCAGACTGTTCGACATCATGGCCCCATCTTACACAAGACTCTCATTGTTCTGAGCTCATTTATCCAAGAGTCAGGAGGCTATCTGCTTTGTTAGCACCATTTGCTTCAGTCATGTTGTACACCTTGTTTATGAAATTAGCACAAGTTCCCATCATGATTGATGAGTTTCAATTGTTAAGGAAGGGACCAGAGTTACCCATAAGATCACAGAGGTTTCTCCTGGTTGGTGACTGAGGAACAGAGCTTACAAAAGTGGAGTCAAGATCTGCAATTTTGGGATCCTGAGCTATGATGTGAGGATCATAGAATCCCTACAGTGTGGAAACAGGCCCTTTGGCCCAACAAATCCATACTGACACTGAAAGCATCCCAGCCAGACACATCCCCCTAATCTACACATCCCTGGACACTACAGACAATTTTGCATGGCCAATCCACCTAGTCTGCACATCTTTGGATGCTGGGAGGAAACCGGAGCACGCGGAGGAAACCCACATAGACGTGGGGTGGGGGGAGTGTGCAAACTCCACACAGACAGTAACCTGAGTGTGGAATCAAACCCGGGCCCCTAGCATTGTGAGGCAGCAGTGCTAACCATTGAGTCACCACACTGTCCTACGTAGTGACGGTAACTGTGATGCTCCAGCAAGTTAGATCAGCTGTGTTCTTCCTGTATCAGCTCCCCGTTTTTGCGATTCCTATGTTTCACTTTCACAATTATCACTGAGGCTTTTAACAGTTTTCAAGCCACAATATGGGGGCCACACAGGAAAATTTGGTGTATGCCCAGGGACATAAAATCAGGATAAGGGCCAGGCCATTAAAGACAGATGAGGAAGAATTTATTTTCTAAGAAGGTGATGAAATTTTGGAATTTTCTATCCCAGATGGCTGTGGAAGCTCAGTCATTGATCTGGTTCAGGACACAAATTGATAGCTTCCTAAAATTAATTGGCGTTAAGTAATATGGAAGTAATGCAGGAAAGAGGTCTCATTAGCCCATGATCTAAACTGGTAAAGTGGGCTTGCTAGCTGAATGGCCTACTCCTATTCTTAGGTCCCTAAATTAAAATCTACTGGGTTTCAAGCTTATTGACATCCATGTATCCCATCCATCACTTCATGAGAAGGGAGAGCAATGGGATAAGAAGGTGAATTAGTCTTACTATACTATTGGGATTGTTATATGCCTCTCACATGTTGAGAGATCAAGAACTCTTGAAGTAAAAAAGGAATACTTGTGAAGATACTTTAATCAACCTGCCTGACATGTTATGACACACATCTGGAGCATGAAGGACTTAAATCCAGATCTCTTGAGTCTTGGATGGTGACGCCTAGTATTGCATCATAAGAGCTCTGGGATACTTTAAGAAAATGTATTTCCTAATACAGGTGAAACAAATAAAAATGTCTGGTGTTAATAGACTCCATGCCAGCTGGAGATAGGATAATTAAAACACATTTAACTTTTATTGATGGAGCAAATTTAGTCCTCTCATTTCACACCAATGGTTATGCCTGTAAACATGCTCAGCCAATTAATAACCACACCTGTTTCTAAATAAAATGTGATTACGTAGACATATTTTTCTAAAATTCAAACATTTAGAACGTAGAACATAGAACATTACAGCACAGTACAGGTCCTTCGGCCCTCGATATTGTGCCAACCTGTCATACCAATCTCAAGCCCATCTAACCTACATTATTACATGTACGTCCATATGTTTATCCAATGACGACTTAAATGTACCTAAAGTTGGCAAATCTACTACCGTTGCAAAATTAATTCCAAGAAGGCTCTAAGAGAAGTGACTCGTGTGATAATTGATAATAAAAACTCAAAGAACTGTGGATGCTTTAAATAAGGGACAAAAAAATAAGAAGTTGCTGGAAAAGCTCAGCAGGCCTGGCAGCATCTGTGAAGAACAGATCAGAGTTAACATTTTGGGTCTGGTGAGCCTTCCTCAGAACTAATGGTAACCAGGAAAATGTCAGTTTATACACAGGAGATAGGGTGAGGGACAGGGTAAGAAGTATATGATAGGTAGGGATAGAGCCCGAAGAGAGAGAAGGACAGCGATAGCAGGAACTGCAGATGCTAGAGAATCTGAGATAACAAGGTGTAGAGCTGGATGAACACAGCAAGCCAAGCAGCATCAGAGGAGTAGTAAGGCTGACATTTTGGGCCTAGATCCTTCTTCAGAAATGGGGGAGGTGAAGGGGGTTCTGAAATAAATAGAGAGAGAGGGGGAGGCAAATAGAAGATGGAGAGAGGACAAGATAGATGGAGAGGACAGTTGGACAGACAAAGGAATTGATAATAATCTGGCTAGGAGATTGAATAGCCTACCATTATACACTACCTATTGTTAGCCAAAAACTGCTTCCATTAACAGCTATTCACTGTCCCAGCCAGATCATTATCAACTCCTGTGTCTGTCCAACTGTCCTTCTCTCTTTTTGAGCTCTATCCCCACCTAACCTTTACTCCTTAACCTTTATCTTCTTCATATAAACCAATATATTGCCTCACTGGGGATGGCCTAGTGGTATTATCACTGGACTGCTCATTCAGAGACCCAGATAATGTTCTGGGGACCCAGTTCTGAATCCCACCAGGGCAGATGGTAGAACTTGAATTCAATAAAATATCTGAAATTAAGAAATGTAATGATGACCATTGTCTACTGTCATAAAAACCCATCTCATTTGCTAATGTCCTTTAGGGAAACTTTCCTGCTCCTATGATGCTGCTTGGCCTGCTGTGTTCATCTAACTCTACACCTTGTTATCTCAAACTGCCATCCTTACCTGGTTTGGCCGACATGTGACTCCAGACCCACAGTAACATGGTTAACTCTAAGCCACCCTCTTTGCTATTAAGAGTGGGCAATAAATGCTGTCTGGTCAGCGACACCCTCATCCCATCAGTTCTGAGGAAGGGTCACTGGACCCAAAGGGCTAACTCTGATTTCTTTTCAAGGTGCTTCCAGATCTGCTGAACTCTTCCAGCAATTTCTGTTTTTGTTCCTGATAATTGATACATTGGTTATAAGAAACTGTCTTTCTTTGGGAGTGGTCCCATTTGATTGTAAAATAGCCAATGTAGCTCATTTATTCAACAAAGGAGTGAGAGAGGAAGTTGGGAACTATAGGCCAGTTAGTTTAACATTTGTCTTGGGAAAATGTTAGAAGCTTTCATTGAAGAATATAATGCAGTGTACTCAGATAAGCTCCATGTTAGTAGTCAAAGTCACCATGTTTTGTTCAAGGGAAATCATTGTTAACGAATCTCAGAAAGTTCTGTAAGTCAGTAACTCAAGTTGTAGATAAAGGGAAATCGGCATATATATTGCATTTAGACTTCCAGAAGGCATTTGATAAAGTGCCACATCAAAGAGTATTGCAGAAGCTAAAATCTCACGGTGCAGACTATGCTTTGTCATGGATAGAAGATTGGCTGACTCAGAGTAAGGAAAGAATAGGTGTAAACAGGTCATTTTCAAAATAGCAAAACATACCAATATTCTGTGTCAGAGAGATTGATGCTGGAACTTCAACTGTTTGCAATTTATACAAATGACCTAAATCAAAGGATGGAAAGAATGATTGCCGCATTCTCTGATGACACAAAGATAAATAGGGCATTGAGTTCTAAAGAGAACGCAGGGAGGTTACAAAGCAATACAGATAGGTGAAGTGAGAGATAACAAAGTGTGGAGCTGGATCCACACAGCAGGCCAAGCAGCATCTTAGGAGCACAAAAACTGACGTTTCGGGCCTAGACCCTTGCGCTCCTAAGATGCTGCTTGGCTGTTGTGTTCATCCAGCTCCACACTTTGTTATCTCAGATTCCTCAGCATCTGCAGTTCCCATTATCTCAGGCAGGTGAAGTGATTGGGCAAAGATGTACCTAATACAGTCGAATGTGAGAAAATGTGAAATTGTCCATTTTAGCAAGAACAATAAAAAAGGAGCATATTAGCTAAATAGTGAGAAATTGTGGATCTCTGACATGCAGGGGGATGTGGGCGTCCTCTTGCATTAATTGTAAAACTAAGTTATTATATAGGTAGAGCAGGTAATTAGAAAAACCATAGATATTTATCATATGGGAAATTGAGTATAAAGGCAAGGAGGTTGTGCTTCAGTTATACAGAGCACATGAGAGACCGCATCTGAAGTATTACACATAGTTGGGGTGGCCCAGTGGCTCGGTGGCTCAGTGGTTAGGACTGCTGCCTCACAGCATTAGGGACCTGGGTTCAATTCCACCCTTGGGTGACTGTCTGTGTGGAGTTTGCACGGTCTTCTGGTGTCTGCATGGGTTTCCTCTGGGTGCTGTGGTTGCCTCCCACAGTCCAAAGATGTGCAGGGTAGGTGGATTGTCCATCTATATTTGCCCATAGTGCCTAGGGAAGTTTAGGTCAGGTGGGTTAGACGTGGAGAAATGTGGAAGTAGGAAAATGGGTCTGGCAGGATGCTCTTCAGAGGGGCAGCTTGGACTTGTTGGGCTGAATGGTCTGTTCCACGCTGTAGGCGTCCTTTGAGTACTGATCATCTCATTTAGGCAAGGATGTAAATACCTTGGAGACAATACATAAATGGTTTAGAGGATTACTGCCTGGAAATAGCCAGTTGTCTTATGTCATATCCATTGTATGAGGAGTAAGGGGAGACTTAATTGAAACATATAAAATCCCAAGGAGTCTTGATGAAGTGGTTGTAAAGAGGATATGTCATCTTGATAGAAAATGTAGAACTAGTTAACGCAGTCTAAAAATCAGGCTTCACCAACTTGCAACAGATATTAGGTGATTTTCCTTCTCTCAGAGATTTGTGGGTTTCAGGAACTCTTTCTAAAAGTGCAGCAGAAGCAGAGTCCTCAAAGATTTTTAGGGCAAAGTTAGATAAATTCTGATTAAGCAAGGAGTTTAAAATATTAGGGGTGGGTAGAAATGTAGATTTAATGTTACAGACAGGCTAGCCATGATATTAACTGAAAGAACTGCGGATGCCGTAAATCAGGGACAAAATCAGACATTGCTGGAAAAGCTCAGCGGGTCTGGCAGGATCTGTGAAGAAAAATCAGAGCTAACATTTCGGGTCCAGTGTTTCTGTTAGTCATGATCTTAATGAATGAGGGTGCAGGCTCAAGGAGGTGAATGACCTATTGAGGGAGTTAGGATGGAAGCTGAAAGCCAGAACGGGCAGAGTAGTGATCTCAGGATTACTACCGGTGCCACCGGCCAGTGAGGCGAGAAACAGTGAGCGAGTGCAGCTGAACATGTGGCTACAGAGTTAGTGCCAGAGGGAGGGCCTCAGGTTTGTGGATCATTGGGATACCTTCTGGGGAAATTGGGACCTGCACAGGAAGGATGGGTTGCACCTGAACTGGAGGGGCACCAATATCATGGGCGGGGGGTTTGCTAGAGCTCTTCAGGAAGGTTTAAACTAGTTTGGCAGGGGGCATGGGAACCGGAGCTACATCAGAGGAAGGTGTAGCCGGTGTACAGACAGATAGAGCAAGCAGAGAGCCTATGAGGAAGGATAAGCAGTTGACAGGGAAAAGTGGCAGTCAGTGCGATGGGTTGAGGTGTGTCTACTTCAATGCAAGAAGTGCCAGGATTAAGGGTGATGAACTTATAGCATGGATCAGTACTTGGAACTAACATGCTGTGGTCATTACGGAGACTTGGATAACACAGGGGCAGGAATGGTTGTTGGACAGCCCAGGGCATAGGTGTTCCAATAGAAATAGGGAGGGAGGTAAATGATGTGGGGGAGTGGCATTGCTCATCAGAGATGGTATCACAGCTGCAGAAAGGGAGGTCGTGGAGGAGTGTCTCTCCACTGAGTCAGTATGGATGGGAGTCACAAACAGGAAAGGAGCAGTCACTTTATTGAGAGTTTTCTATAGACCCCCACGATAGTAACAGAGACACTGAGGAAGAGATTGGGAGGTAGATTTTGGCAAGGTGCAAAAGTAATAAGGTTGTTGTCAAGGTGACTTCAGCTTCTCTAATATCGACTGGAACCTCCTAAGCGCAAATAGTTTGGATGGAGCAGATTTTTTCAGGTGTGGCCAGGAAGGAATTCTGACTCAATATGTAGATAGGCCGATGAGAGGGGAGGCCATATTGGATTTGGTGCTTGGCAACAAACCAGGACAGGTGTCAGATTTCTCGGTGGGAGAGCATTTCGGTGACAGTGATCACAACTCCCTGACCTTTACTATACTCATGGAGACGGATAGGAGCAGACAGTATGGGAAAGTATTCATTGGGGGAGGGGGAATTACAATGCTATTAGGCAAGAACAATGGATCACCAATTGGGATCAGATGTTTTCAGGGAAACACATGATAGAAATGTGGAGGTTGTTTAGGGAGCAGTTGCCGTAAGTACTTGATAGGTTTGTCCCACTGAGGCAAGGAAGGGATGGTAAGGTGAAGGAACCTTGGATGACAAGACATGTGGAACACCTAGGCAAGAGGAAGAAGGAAGCTTACTTAATGTTGGCGAAGCAATGATCGGACAGGGCTCGAAAGGTCTACAAGGCAGCCAGGAAGGAACTGAAGAATGGACTTTGGAGAGCTGGAAACGAGTATGAGAAAACCTTGGTGTGTAGGATAAAGGAAAACGCCAAGGCATTCTACACTTATGTGAGGATAAAGAAGATGGCCAGAGTGAGGACAGAGCCAAACAGGGTTAGTGGAGGGAGCTTGTCTGCAGTGTCAGAGGAGGTAGGGGAGGTTCTTAATGAATACCTTGCTTCAGTATTCACCAGTGAGAGGGACATTGGCATTTGTAACGATGGCATGAAATAGGCAGATATGCTCAAACAAGTTGATGTTAGGAAGGAGGATATGCTGGAAATTTTGAAAAACATGAGGTTAGATAAGTCTGCTGGACCAGACGGGATATACCCAAGGTTTCTACGGGACGTGAGGGAAGATATTGCTGCTCCTTTGGCAATGAGCTTTGCATCCTCTTTGTCTACTGAAGTAGTACCAGAAGATTGGAGGGTGGCAAATGTCATTCCCTTGTACAAGAAAGGAAACAGAGATAATCCTAGAAATTACAGACTGTTCAGCCTTACTTCTGTGGCAGGAAAATTATTGGAAAGGATTCTGAGAGATAATATTTATGTTATTTTGAAAAGCACAGTTTGATTAAAAATAGTCAGCATGGCTTTGTGAGTGGCAGGTTATGCCACACAAGCCTGATTGAATTCTTTGAGGATGTGACAAAATGCATCAATGAAGGTAGAGCAGTGGATGTGGTATATATGGATTTGAGCAAAGCATTTGATAAGGTTCCACATAGTAGGCTCATTCAGAAAGTAAGGAGGCATGGGATTCAGGGACATTTGGCTATTTGGATACAAAGCTGGCTGCCCAATAGAAGATAGAGGGTGGTAGTAGATTTCAGTCTGGAGCTCGGTGTCCAGTGGTGTTCCGCAGGGATCAGTTCTGGGACCTCTGCTCTTTGTGATCTTTATAAATGACTTGGATGAGGGAGTGGAAAGGTGGATTAGTAAGTTGGCCGATGACATGAAGGTTGGTGGAGTTGTGGACAGTGTGGAGAGTTGTTGTAGGTTGCAATGGGACATTGACAGGATGCCGAGCTGGGCAAAGAAGTGGCAGATAGAATTCATCAAACCAGAAAAGTGTGAAGTGATTCATTTTGGAAGGTCGAATTTGAATGCAGAATACAGGGTTAATGGCAGGATTCTCAGCAGTGTGGAGAAACAGAGAGATTTTACATATGAGCTCACAAATCAGGAACAGGAGTACACAGAACACAGAACAGTACAGGCCCTTCGGCCCACAATGTTGTGCCGACCTATTATCCTATTACAATCAATCTACGCTGCATACGCTACATCCATCAGTCCCTCAAAGTTGATACCCAAGTTGGCATATGGTGCATTGGCTTTCATTGACAGGGGACTTACATTTAAGTGTCATGAGGTTATGCTGCAGCTCTATAAAACTCTGATTAGGCCACACTTGGAATACTGTGTCCAGTTCTGGTCACCTCATTATAAGAAAGATGTGGAAGCTTTAGAGAGGGTGCAGAGGAGATTTATCAGGATGCTGCCTGGACTGGAGGGCAGGTCTTATAGGAAAGTTTGAGGGAGTTGGGTCTTTTTTCGTTGGAGCGAAGAAGGATGAGAGGTGGCTTGATAGAGGTTTACAAGGTAATGAGAGGCATAGATAGAGTGGATAGTCAGAGACTTTTTCCCAAGGCAGAAATGTCTATATGAGGGGGCATAATTTTAAGGTGATTGCAGGAAGGTATAAGGGAGATGTCAGAGGTAGGTTCTTCACACAGAGAGTGGTGGGTGCGTGGAATGCGCTGCCGGCAGTGGTAGTCGAGTGAGATACTTTAGAGACTTTGAAGTGACTTTTGAATAGGCACATGGAGGATAGTAAAATGTAGCGTATGCAGCGTAGATTGATTGTAATAGGATAATAGGTCGGCACAACATTGTGGGCCGAAGGGCCTGTACTGTTTTGTGTTCTGTGTACTCCTGTTCCTGATTTGTGAGCTCATATGTAAAACGTATCAAAGAAAGTGTTTCTTTCTTTCTATGTCATACATTGTAATAGCATCAACAAATAGCATATTCTGTTTCTCAAACACATAGAATTAAATAAAAAGCAATTCAAGAAATAATATATTATCCACATGGTAACGTTGACCACTCTTCCACTAGGGTCTCAGATTTTGTCTCAGATAAATGACAGAGAGTCACATCTAATACATCTTCCATCTAATACAACTTCCTCTTTTTTTAGTAACTCTTTAGTTCTAAGTACACACACAATCAATACATTATCTAACGGCTTGACGAGAATCTCAATGCTGCTGATTTGTGGTGAATTGTCCATGTTCTTACCAACAAATCTATCCTTATCTGAGTTCTGAACTCAGGGTCTTCTTTTTGTGATGATTGCTCTTGTGTTGTCATTCTTGATGCCTCTGATGTGCCTTCTTTTATATGTGTTTTTTTCCATCTTCCAGACTGTTTGATGTCTGTTCCCACCTTGCACAAGGCCCTCATAATTTTGACCTGATTTGCCCAAGAGCCAGAAGGCATCTGTTTCCATGGTTCCTCTTGTCAATCTTATTTTATATCTTTTTGCAGCCCCGCAGGTCAGCTGTTTGCCTAGTCTGTATTCTGAAATAACTTCTTCCTTTCACAACCAGTGTATTTATCAAGTTATCATAATTTCCCATCATGCATGTGAGATTTCGACTCCATTAACCATAAAATCACAGTAACACCACGTTCCCATGTTCTCATCAATATTTCTTATTCTTATCATAACTGAAGACATTCCTCTTTGTGAACATCTAATAATTTTTTTTGACAATCATTTGTTTTTTAAGACAGTCAAACAGCTGGCGGCTCGTTTCATATCTTTTTATTTTAGAAACTTCTTCTTTCCAGCATCACTTTTATATATATTTTTAACAATCCAGGTTTTTAGAATTTGAATCCCTACAGTGTGGAAACAGGCCCTTTGGCCCACCAAGTCCACACTGAACCTCAAAACATCCCACCCAGACCCATCCCCCTAATCTACACCTCCCTGAACACTATGGGCAATTTAGCATGGCCAATCCACCTAGCCTGCACATTTTTGGACTGTGGGAGGAGACCCATGCAGACACGGGGTCAATGTGCAAACTCCACACAGACAGTTGCCTGAGGGTGGAATTGAACGTGGGCTCCTACTGCTGGGAGGCAGCAGCACTAGCCACTGAGCCACCTTGCCACGCCTTTGTAATAGACAAAACCTAAACATAAACTCTTTTGAGTAGATATGTAAACTGTGATGCTTAACTCAATCTGAAGATATAATATCAAATTTAATGGAATCCAGTTTAATGATATTTCTAATCATTCAAGGATACCTAAGAACATCTAGGAATATCTTAGAATATCTAACTATATGCAAGAATAGCATAACTAACAACATTTAAACTAAGGTTTTATGGCAAATTCCTGTGCGAATAAGATATCTTCTGACAGTGGGAGAAAACACATTTTGAGAATACTATCTGAGTGTAAATACTTTCTCTTTGAATTATTTTATCAAATTATGCTCGAGTTTGTTAGTAGTCATTAAAATTTTGTACTCCCATCATGTCATAAAAGGTAAGATCGAATTCTCCTATGATCTGAGTTCCATTCACCAGTCTGTGAAGTTTTTGTGGGAATGTGTTCATTTCGAAACCCATTTTCAAAGTTTGTTCTGCAATTACTGACCTTCTGACTTGTACATTATATTGGCAATGCATTGATCTACCTTCCATCCTTCATTTTGTATATTTAATCAATGTTTTTTGTTTCTGCTTGCGCTTTTCCAGCTCCCCCTGCAATGGTGGTGAAGTAATTTATAAGTCTTAATTCTTGTTTAGAATTGGTTTAGTTCAGAAATATTCCCACAATAACTTCTGTCCACTGAGATCAAGCCAGTCAATCCCTCAGCTAATTAAACTTGGGTCTGTAGATAACCACAGAGGAAGAACATTCCCCAGTAGTTTTACCTTTTTCCATACAGCCTGCTTAATTTTCATAAGCCTTGGCTATACTAAAATGTCTCAGGTATTTATTGGTCTGGCTTTCTCCAATCAGAAAATGCACTACTCCACTTGAAGAACATATACAATAATTGGAGTTCATTTCAGCAGTAAGAGAAAAGGCTTAAATGAGATGGCTTATTTACAATTTTATTCATGGTATTAATAAGCAAAATGCTTCATGTGGTGAAGTAAACTGCCATGCCAGAAATGATCGAAAGATGTATTCCAAAATCTAATAGAATTCACGGAGGCAAATCAATTAATTATAACTGTACAAGAACCTCTAAAAACTAGACTATATAAAAAATCTAAGAATAGAAAATCAAACGATTTCCAAGAATAGAGTACCTATCAACATTTAAAGTAAAGTTTTACCTTAATGCTTGAAGAAAATAAGACTTTTTCTCCTGGTGGGAAAAAAAGTCTTTTAAGACGTACTATCCAAGGATTCCTAATACTTCTGAAGTTTCAATGAAAAGTCATCATATTTTTATATTGCTCAGATCCCTTCTGCTTTACAAATGTAGGGTATTATGCGTTTGCATAAAATCGTCCCACTTTCATGTGATACTGAATTATTCATTAATTCTTCAGCGAATAGTGCTTTATGAAGTTGTGAGCTTTATTGAGTCAATTTGTTTCTGATGTTTCATAACTCTAATCGGGGAGTTTTCATGTTGTTTCAATCTTGAAATAACCCTTGAAATGTTTATCAGTACAGAAGATGTTTCATTGCTTTATTTTTGAGTATTGTTTGATCCTAGTATCCAACAGTATTTACCTGATAAACATTGTTGCCATCCTTTTTCAGTTGGATGCTACAAGTTTGGTAGTTCTAGTATCTTTCCTGTCATCAGCATCTTAATATTTATATATTTATATATGATGATGCCAGGTCTCTGTCCAGGCCTTCTTTTCAATGATTAAGCAATTGCTCATACTTTTTTGCTCCCTGTGTTGAGAACTATTTTATTAATTAATAGCAAATGTGTGCCATTTCCACGTCCCCATCAAGCTATATCCCAATTTGAAACTGAACCTTTCTGTTTTTGCTTGCTGGCAATGATGGAATATTTAATGATTAACTCCTTGTTATACTTAAATATTTCTCTTTAAATCTTGTTAATATCTATGCGTTTTCTACATTATTAATTATATTCATCCATTTACTGGTCTCTTTTGGTCTATATGTGACTCTAGTGCAAACTTTCAACAATTGTCCCCCAGGTGAAATAGCTGTATCCTATTCCTCAGCATTTTTATGTTGACAATCAGTCAACCATTTACCTGCTACTATCTGCTCTTTGTAATTTTCCAATGTATATGTATGCGAAGTACATGGAGCCTCATCACTTTCTACTAATTGTTAAGATTCTGCAAATGTATAATCACTGCTAATTAACTTCAAGAAATGCACTCTAACGGATGAATTACTATATTGTAAAATTACTATTTTCATTCATGGCCAAGAATCTTAACTGTATTTTTCCAACTGTTCTGCCCTTCTCTTTTGTAGAGCTAGGAGGAGACATGAGAAGTTGTTGGCGGATAGGATCAGGGTAAACCCTAAGGCTTTCTATAGGTATTTAAGGAATAAAAGAATGACGAAAGTAAGATTAGGGCCAATCAAGGATAGTAGTGGGAAGTTGTGTGTGGATTCAGAGGAGATGGGGAAGCACTAAATCCATATTTTTCAACATTATTCACTCTAGAAAATGACAATGTTGTCGAGGAGAATACTGAGATAAAGGCTACTAGACTAGGTAGGATTAAGGTTCACAAGGAAGATGTATTAGAAATCCTACAGAGGTTGAAGATAGATAAGTTCCCTGTGCCGGATTTGATTTATCCTAGGATCCTCTGGGAAGCCAGGGAGGAGATTGCCGAGCCTTTGGCATTGATCTTTAACTCGTCATTGTCTACAGGAATAGTGCCAGACGACTGGAGGACAGCAAATGTGGTTCCCCTGTTCAAGAAGGGGAGTAGAGACAACCCTGGTAATTAGAGACCAGAGAGCCTTACCTCAGTTGTTGGTAAAGTGTTGGAAAAGGTTATAAGGGATAGGATTTATAATCATCTAGAAAAGAATAAATTGATTAGGGATAGTCAGCACGGTTTTGTGAAGGGTGGGTTGTGCCTCACAAACCTTATTGAGTTATTTGAGAAGGTGACCAAACAGGTAGATGAGAGTAAATCGGTTGATGTGGTGTATATGGATTCCAGCAAGGCATTCGATAAGGTTCCCCACAGTAGGCTCTTGTACAAAATGCGGAGGAATGGAATTGTGGGAGATATAGCAGTTTGGATCGGAAATTGGCTTGCTGAAAGAAGACAGAGGGTGGTAGTTGATGGGAAATGTTCATCCTGGAGAGCAGTTACTAGTGGTGTACCGCAAGGGTCGGTGTTGGGTCCACTGCTGTTTGTCATTTTTATAAATGACCTGGATGAGGGCGTAGAAGGATGGGTTAGTAAATTTGCAGACAACAGTAAGATTGGTGGAGTTGTGGATAGTGACGAAGGATGCTGTAGGTTGCAGAGAGACATAGATAAGCTGCAGAGCAGGGTTGAGAGGTGGCAAATGCAGTTTAATGCACACAAGTGTGAGGTGATGCACTGTCGGAGGAGTAACCGGAAGGAAAAGTACAGGGCTAATGGTAAGATTCTTAGTAGTGTAGACGAGCAGAGAGATCTCGGTGTCCATGTACACAGATCACTGAAAGTTGCCACCCAGGTTGACAGGGCTGTTAAGAAGGCATACAGTGTTTTAGCTTTTATTCATAGAGGGATCAAGTTCCGGAACCAAGAGGTTATGCTGCAACTGTACAAAACTCTGATGCGGCCGCACTTGGAGTATTGGGTACAGTTCTGGTCACCGCATTGTAAGAAGGATATGGAAGCTTTGGAAAGGGTGCAGAGGAGATTTACTAGGATGTTGCCTGGTATGGAGGGAAGGTATTACGAGGAAGGGCTGAGGGACTTGAGGCTGTTTTCGTTAGAGAGAAGAAGGTTGAGAGGTGACTTAATTGAAACATATAAAATAATCAGAGGGTTAGATAGGGTGGATAGAGAGGGCCTTTTTCCTAGGATGGTGATGGTGAGCACGAGGGGTCATAGCTTTAAATTGAGGGGTGAAAGATATAGGACAGCTGTCAGAGGTAGTTTGTTTACTCAGAGAGTAGTAAGGGAATGGAATGCTTTGCCTGCAACGGTTGTAGACTTGCCAACTTTAGGTACATTTAAGTCGTCATTGGATGAGCATATGGACGTACATGGAATAGTGTAGGTTTGATGGGCTTGAGATCGGTATGACAGTTCGGCACAACATCGAGTGCCGAAGGGCCTGTACTGTGCTGTAATGTTCCATGTTCTATGTTCTACGTAAAATACCTTGACTGTGGATTAAAATTTATTTCTGATGATCTTACATAATGCCATAATGCTCACTACATTTTCTTTTAAATCTTAACCTTAACGAATATCTTTCACCCTACTTTCAGAACACTGAGGTTGTCAGAGAAAAATATGACTAATTGTAGTCCCATCCCCAGATGAAGAAGGCCACTCATTCCTGAGTAATTTTTGGAATTTGCCCAAAAATTAATTTACATGGCCTTAACCATTTGCAGTGAGTTCTTCACATGGGCCGGATAGAAGTTAGTTTTCAATTTAGTTGGTCCAATGTGATTTTATGAAGTGTTTAATCTAGTGGCCAGGGAACAATAATTGCCTGGAGATGGAACTTAACACCTCTGACTCCAAAGAACTTGATGATGGCATAGCGCTAGATATTGTCGTTAGTAAAGCTTTTGACAAGGTTCATTGGTTGATTGGTAAAGTTAGATCACGTTGATTCAAGGAGAGCTTGTCATTTGGATATACAATTGGCTTGATGGTAGGAGACAGAGTGGTGACGGAGAATTGTTTCTCAGAATGGAGGCCTGTGACCATGTGTTCCGCAGGAATCGGTGCTGGGTCCACTTTTGTTTGTCGTTTAAGTAAATGATTTGGATGACGGTTCAGGAGACATCATTAGTAAGTCTGAGGATAACACCAAAATTACAGTATTGTCGATAGTGAAGAAGATTATCTAAGATGACAGAGGGATCTTGATCAATTGGGCCAATGGCCTGATGAGCGGTAGATGGAGTTTAATTTGGTTAAGTGTGAAGTATTACATTTAGGTAAGGCAGACAAGGACAAGACTTATACAGTTAATGGTAGGGCCCTGGGTAGTGTTGTCAAGCAAAGAGACCTAGAGGTTCAGGTACATAGTTCTTTGAAAGATGCATCACAGGCAGATAGGTTGGTTAAGAAGGCTTTTAGTATGCTTGCCTTTGTTGCTCAGGCCATTGAATATTGCAGTTGGGATGTCATGTTGAGGATGTATAAGACGTTAGTTATGCCACTTTTGGAGTATTATGTACTGGACCGTTTGCCCTGCTACTGAAAGGAATTTATTGGATTAGGAAAAGATTTACCAGGATGTTGCTGGGACTGGAGGGATTGAGCTGTAAAAATAGGCTAGATGGGATGTGACTCTTTTCACTGGAGTGCAGGAGGTTGAGGTTTGTAGCATTGTGAGGGGTGTGGATAAGATGAATAGCAAAGCTCTTTTCCCTTGGGCATGGGAATTCAAAAATAAGGGGCATTTTTTAAGGTGACGGGAGAAAGATTTAAAAGGAACATACAGAGGGTGGTTCGTAGGTAGAATGAGCTGCCAAAGAAAGTGGTAGATTAAGGCACAGTTACAACATTTTAAAGACATTTGGGCCAGTACATGAATAGGAATGGTTTAGAGGAAAACTTGCCAAAAGCAGGCAAGTGCGAATGGTTTAGTTTGGGAAAATTGGCTAGCATGGACGAGTTGGACCAAAGGGTATGTTTTTCATGCTGTATGACTCTATGACTATATGACTCGGTTCTGATTGTCTAATATTGTTCCAGTCTCTGCAGTGCCAATGGCAGCAGTGGTCAGATCTGGGACTACAAGTGGTTCTCAAATTCAAAATTGCAGAATCCACAACCAGGTGAGTGCAGGGGCTTTTATGTCAGGCAGGAAAAGTTGAGGCCCTGGGCTAAGGGTGAGTAGGCAGGTTAGAAATAAGAAGGTGGAGAACATGATGGAGAGAGCAAGGTGATTATGAAGCACTGCATCCATGGGAAGACCATGTGGGAAGGCAGAACAAAGCAGACATCATAGATAATGGGAACTGCAGATGCTGGAGATTCCAAGATAATAAAATGTGAGGCTGGATGAACACAGCAGGCCAAGCAGCATCTCAGGAGCACAAAAGCTGACGTTTCGGGCCTAGACCCTTCATCAGACCCTTCACCAGACATCATTCCATGTCCTTCCTGCCCAAGGCTGGAGCTGGTTGCCCTGTCCTCCTGAACTCCTTGTGCCAGCCTCAAAATTGAGGCCTCATGAAAAGTTGTCAACAGGTTGGGAATTACAGCGCGATGGCGGGAATGCCAACTGGTGAATTTTACAGGCCCACCCATCTGCAAATCCACCTGAAGATGACCATCAAATTCTACCTATGATTATCCTCCATTTTAGAATAATGGACCATTGAATCAAAACTCACTGATTCTATCTTGTATTCTCCATAAGTGTTCACCATTATGAAAAATCAGAGTGTTGCCCCACTATCCTAATAATGTTCAAACTAACAAATAAAGCAAAGAGGATATTTCAATATGTCTTAATTCTGTAGAATATTAGCAATGGTCGGTTTTATATAATAACTTCCATATATTAGAGATGCCATGTGGTGATATTTATGCATGAATGCTTAATGAGCTCACACTGCATTCCTGCGAATATATAATTATAATCCAGGTATAATAGAAGTTTACAAGTGCATTAAACATTTATAAGTGAACTTCACCATGACATTTCTACCTTACAATAGACCTCAGTGATCCAAAGATGTCCTTCCATTATGGGGGGCATTATTAATTCATTTATTTATTCATTTATTTCTGATGATGGGGTTTCATGATTGACTCGGATTCCAGCTGGAATTCACAGACTGCACATTCTTGCTGAAATAATATATACTTCAACAATTGCTGTTATTTTCTTCTCTGCTCTGACTAAATAAAGTCACCAAATTGCACCTCATTCTTCTTGTGTACTCAGATTTGACAGAAAACTTTCAAGTTCTCACTGTCTCATTTGCAGATCATTAATTTTCATCTTTTTATTATCAGCGTGTTGCTGCCATTCTTGTTGGGTTAGTTTCAGTACCCAATGTGGCTATCAGATTAACCATGATCTGCCCATTTTCTATCTGAGCTTTGTTTACTTGGTCTTGCTGAATTCATGATATGTTATGCTTCTGGCACAACTCTGCTCTAGGTTGATGAGCACGCTTAATGGCAGAACCTGCAAGGCTGGATCAGAGGAGGGACATAGCTGCTTAAATACATAATTTGTGGGAACTCTGAGTACGGTTAGACATAACTGTGAAAAGGCCCAAACAATTTTGGGTTTCAAAAACAGAGAATATGAAAGACATTGTAGTGCGAAGAATAAATGTTGAATTAATGTGAAAGTTTCATCAGACCACAGTTAGAATCCTGTATTCAGCTCTGATTTCCCATTTAAAGGATATTAAAACTATATAAAATATTGATGTCGGAAATGGAAAATTCGAATCATGAAAGAACACATGAGTTATCGGAACTAGTTCACCTGGGGTAAGGATAAGAACTGGTGCCTATTTAACATCCGGAGCAGATGAGTAAAAATTTCTCCAAATAAATGTTAGAAACACTGAAGCAGTGTTCACAATCCTCCCTTAAAACTCCATTCCCTGGCTGCTGATACTTCTCTGCCCAACAGAAGGCTAAGACTTAACCAGATTGCCCACTATATAGTAGCACATTTGTCTCAGAGATGACTTTCCAATGACATGTTTGTATCATTACCAAAACTGCCTTTCCAGTGCCTGACTGCCTTCTGGTTCAGGAAGGTATTCCCCAAATGTAGCATCATGGGACCCTCAATGCCATGGCTCTATATTATCCCCAACAGGGGCAGATTGGCACACAGTATGATCCTCACACTTGTTTCCTTTGTAAGGCAAGCTCTTAGCTCTTAAAGTTTCTTAGATTGTGACAGAATGAAATCAGATTTCTCTGATTGTGAAAGTCATCGATTTGAAGTGAAGTTAAATAAGTCCAGGATAATGGGAACTGCAGATGCTGGAGAATCCAAGATGACAAAGTGTGGAGCTGGATGAACACAGCAGGCCAAGCAGCATCTCAGGAGCCCTCTCTGATGAAGGGTCTTGGCCCGAAGCGTCAGCCTTTGTGCTCCTGAGATGCTGCTTGGCCTGCTGTGTTCATCCAACTCCACACTTTGTTATCTTAAATAAGCCCGGGGTTGTTTTTTCACTCAGGCGGTTGTTAAACTATGAATGGCTTTCTTGCAGGAAATAATTGAAGACAGTACATTTTTTAAGTACAATCGTGAACAATGGAGTTTCAATTTTAAATTTCCAACTAAGGTTTTCTTTGCAGCAGTAAAAAATCATGAGGCCATGAAAAATACATAGCAATATCAAGGCAAATGTACAATTGGAAGTTCTTGAGAGTTTTTTGAAATTTAATTCTGATCTCTTTTCTGCTTTGGCACTCGAGTTCCAATAAACTGTCTTTGACCAGCACTGTCTTTGGTTTCATTAATTTTCCAGAGAAATCCTCTTAATTGATATCACTGGATGAAAAGAAAGACCTAGACGTTAATATTAATAATGTCAAGGGAGTCATAAAAAGGTGGAGGAGAAGTGTGAAGAGGCGTAATCTGAAATGACCAATGAGCATTAACTTAATAGTCCCAGTCCTTTCCAAAGCCTTTCAATATTTTCAAACAGCCAATATGGGCTGTTTGGTAGAAATTATAAAATAAAAAAAAACATTTTTCTGCAGGTCCAAAATAGCCTCAGGTCACTTTATGGAGTAGCAACAGCTTCATATCAATTATAAATGTTTTTATAGTCACATTGCTGCATAGATCTTAGTCATTGATAAAGGGAGACACAAAGTTGAAGCTTTTTGTCACGAACTCATCAGAACTGGGATGCAAGAAACCATTGTTGAAAAGGAACAGAATCTTGTATAGCATGGGAAATGGGTATTGATTAGTTATGCCATGGATGGCATGGAGGTGCAGAAAGATCCGTTAACTGTCAATCTTTGTCAGATGATTAAACTCAAGCAGCGACGATACAGTACGATTGGTCAGGATAGTATCATAGGAAATGCAGTGGGGTTGGCTGTTTCCATAACTCTTCCTTCAATGGAAAATGTCCAATTTTGCACAAGCTCCTTTTGCCTACAGGGATCAGAGTTCCTTGAGTGAATATATGTAGCCTCTATCACATACAAGCAAAATAAAATGTGAGCCCAACTAAAAATCTTACACTGGTTTCTGCTTAATTCTTAGTGAAGTCTGAATAATTTGTTAAATGTTGACTAATAACAGAATTACATGCAATGCTGGAAACTAAGTATTGAGTTCTGTATGTGCAGGCTCCATGGCCAAGGTCAGCACATTGCTCAATGCAGAGAGTCAAAAGGCATTCTTGCTTGATATGGCCTACCAGTCATAGAACATAGAACATAGAACATAGAAAAGTACAGCACAGTACAGGCCCTTCGGCCCACGATGTTGTGCCGTGCAATAATCCTAATCCAAACATAAAATAACATAACCTACATTCCCCTCAATTCACTGCTGTCTATGTGCATGCCCAGCAGTCACTTAAATGTCACTAATGACTCCACTCCCACGACTACCACTGGCAAAATATTCCATGCGCTCACAACTCTCTGGGTGAAGAACCTCCCTCTGATGTCACCTCCAAACCTGCCTCCTAACAACTTAAAACTATGACCCCTCGTGGCAGTCAATCCTGCCCTGGGGAAAAGTCTCTTGCTATCCACTCTATCCATGCCTCTCATTACCTTGTACACCTTGTTCAGGTCACCTCTCTTCCTCCTTCTCTCCAGAGAGAAAAGTCTGAGCTCAGTCAACCTCTCCTTGTAAGACAAGCCCTCCAGTCCAGGCAGCATCCTGGTAAATCTCCTTTGCACCCTCTCCAAAGTCTCCACATCTTTCCTATAATAGGGCGATCAGAACTGAACACAATATTCCAAGTGTGGTCTCACCAGGGTTTTGTAGAGCTGCAGCATAACCTCGCAGCTCTTAAACTCGATCCCTCTGTTAATGAAAGCCAAAACACCATATGCTTTCTTAACAACCTTATCCACCCGGGTGGCAACTTTGAGGGAGCTATGCCCTTGAACACCAAGATCCCGCTGTTCCTCCACACTGCAGAGAATTCTGCCTTTAATCCTATATTCAGCATTTAAGTTCAACCTTCCAAAATGCATCACTTTGCATTTATCCAGGTTGAACTCAATCTGCCATTTCTCAGCCCAGCTCTGCATTCTGTCAATATCTCGCTGAAGCCTGCAATAGCCCTCGATACTATCAACAGCACCTCCAACTTTGTGTCATCAGCAAACATACTAACCCACCCCTCAACCTCCTCATCCAAGTCATTTATAAAAACTACAAAGAGCAGAGGCCCAAGAACAGAGCCCTATGTTTACTATAAAGTAGCAATGTGAGATGGCTAGTTTTACTTATTACTCAAATTATTAAAATACTATCATCTTCCAATGTCATCTGAGTTCGATGAGGCACTGTCCAGAGCCAAACATTTTTATGAATATGCATGACTTACCATGAGTGTTGATTTGATCAGTGTAGCCATCGACACATAGAATAGTTTTGATACACTCTACCTTGGCTAACATGATGAACTGATATCCAGGGCTCTGATCATGGGTTGTCAATCAGCCTGATCTTGTACAATGTGTACTGTAGAAATCCCAACACATATATTGATAAGTGAATGTTGGTAGTAGAGTTTTTCAAATAAACACTTTGAGGCAAAGGAAGTTATTTGATTCCTCTACTTCAATAGTAAATTTGAGCACAGGTTGAAATTTATTAAGATGCGTAAAGAATTTAATTGATGCAGTTACACTTTCTAATATGGTAAACACATTGTCAACATGTTGAAAGCATGCAAAGGGTAGGAGGTCAGCAGTCATTCTAACAAAATCATATATCTCATGGCACCCAGAAATAAAATGTTAGTAAGAACTTGGCATTGCTGGGATCCCATGGTAACGCCATTTATTTGGGTGTACATGGTATTGTTAAATTGTATTGAGTTGTTCTGTTCTTGAATTGACTGAAAACAGATTTAGATACTGGTAACACATCTAGATTTCCATGATATAGTGACCTAGTACATCTGAGGTGGTGTACAACCTCTCCACCGAAAGGTGGGTTTCTCATTCTCTTCTACCTTTACCTATTCAGTGTGGTACGTCTCTCGCCCAGTGCACTTCGCTGTAACTTATCTTTTGACTCCATCAGCTCTAAAGAAAAAGAAAATCAGTCATGCTGTGAAATAGACTGTTTAATCACAACTCCTTGCTTGGTGCTATCATCCAAGATCACTCTGCCCCCTTTGTGAGTGGAGAAATGACAGGTGGAATTTAATGCTGAAATTAAATGCATTGAGCATAAAATACAAGTGAAAAATAAGTAGCTCATGTATTACATGAGTGAGGTTGAAATAGCTAAATCTGAAGTAGAAAGAATGCTTGGAGTCTTAGTAGACGCAATGTTGACTAATCGAGAACAACAAACCATGAGACTATTGACTTATATTCCCAAAAATAAGCATTACCTCATTACTGCACTCAGTTCTGAAACACAAAAGAGATGTGCAAATTTTAGATGGATTGCAGATGGGGAGAACAAAGATAATCTTTAGGTCAAGGATTGGAAGGTCTGAGGAAAGACTGAATAGCTTTGGATTTCTTTCCTGGAAAGGAAACATCTTGTAAAAAGTAATAATACATGGCGTGGAAAATGTTAATCTTTGATAAGCATGTTATATCTTATTAAATTGATTCTGAAAGCTAGTGAAGTGGAGCATTCAAACTGATGTCTGTAAATACCCTCGCAAGAAAACTTTCAGATAGAGTGAATAGGTGTGGAGTTGAAGGACCACAGCAGGTCAAGTAGCTTCAAAGGACCAGGAAAGTTGATGTTTCAGAGTCCAGACCTGAAATTTCAACTTTCTTGCTCCTCTGATGCTGCCTGGCCTGCTGTGTTCCTCCAGCTCCACACAGGGTTATCCCTGACTCCAGTATCTGCAGTTCTTGCTATTCCAGACAGAGCGGTTGTGGCAAAAATTCTTCGTACAATAATGGAAAATGTTGGAAATTTCTGCATGGATGAACAAATATGGACCTAATGGTACTCCTCATCTTTAGTTATCTTGTGAACTGAGAAGCACCTCTTGTTGGGGTTGAAATAATTCCACAGAGACCCATATCCTTTCACCAAGTCACCCTCTATTTATACACGAGCATTCCTTGACTTTGCTACTGCTTCTTCAGAGTCAGCTATCAGAGTGGCAGTATCTCTGAGACTCTCCTTTCTTCTGTCAACCAGGGGTCCCTGATTGGGCTCAATTAATAGCCCCAATCAGGGAACTCATATTCTATGAGGTCCAGCTGGCTAACCTCATTACAATCATCACAGGGATGACATACACTAATTCCCAATTACCAGTATGCAGCAGCAGTGGAAGTACTAATATGCATAAGCAAAATTCAGCAAGAGAAAGGATACACTTTATATGGTGTTTACTCATGTGGCTCAAATTGTTTTGTTACCGATTTGTAACTTTGACATTAAGATTATTTTGGGCTGAAAATATGCAAAGTTGAGGGTGTTTTCAAGTGAAACCAACAATGTAAACAGACATCCAACAGGACCTATGGGCTATCACATCAAGCTGTTATAATACATTAAACTTAATAAAAATATGTGACCATTACAAATTCCTAATGTGCCCATCAAATAATTCCTTTTACACTATCAATTAATACCAAATTGAGAATAATTTATCCTATGAACATGTGCTGGTGAAGCTGGCTGATTGAATTTCTCCTTGGATCCACAATAGACAGCAAAAAGCTGGGATTTTCACCAAAGCTCTGGGCCAGTGTTAAAAGAACTTTAGTTTTACAAACATAGTTTGTAAACACTAAGCATTCGAAAAGAAGGCTAAATAATTATGTCACTTCAAATACCTTTATTCTTTGGTTGTGCTACTGTTAAGGTGAAACTCTGTACATGTCTGAGAAGCAAACACAGGCTTTAAAGCAAGATAACAGACACCGCTGAACAAGAATCTAACAGCATCTCTTTATAAAATCCAACCTGTTCACCTTCAGACATGTTTAAATGGCCCACTTTGAAAGAAGGTTAAAAGCACTATCAAAAGGAACTTAAAATCTGATGTGCAACTTAAAATGCAGATTCTGGTGCACAGAATATAGGAAACAAAGCTTTCAAATGTTAAATGTGATATTAGTATTTAAACTGATAAAAATAACTGGATAATTACTACACAACAAGTCAGTGAACTTAGGTTTCATCATTGTTGAACAGTACACTGACTGATGGGGAATTGTTACTAAAACCTGAGGGCTCACTATATATTTTTCTTACATTCAATATGTCAAGCCATCAGATCCATAGCCTCACACTCTCACTCTTCAACTGAAACATAACCTATTGCACCAAATAATCTGGGAAAATATGCCAAGGATATAAGGCTTGTTTTATTGGCTGTGTATTTACATGTGGGATTTCCTCTACATCACTTCAGAGGATGATAAAATCAAGAACACGAGTCACTTTCACTTTAGACTGTACTACCAAATCATTTCATTCATGAGTAACAGCATCAGTTACAGTCAATCTTTAAATAGCACAGCATTAGTTTTCATATGTATGCTGACAACCTTAGCTCTACCTCACTACCACCTCTCTTGACTCCTTCACTGTTATTTAATAAGCAGACACTTTATACGTTTATATATTTGGAAGACTGAAGCCATCACTTTCCATTCCCACTCCAAATTCAGTTCTCTATCATGCCATCCCTCTCCTCGACAACTGTCTGAAACCAAACCAAGCTGTTTGCAAACTTAGCTTTTTTGAAAGCTAAATAGTTTCTGACCACATATTTTGGTTATCACTAAGTCTGTCTATTTCCATCTCCATATAATTGCCTGACTTTGCCCCTAACTCTGCTCAGCTGCTACTGAAGCTCTCACTCCTGCCTTTCTTACATCTAGACTTGATTGTTCCAACATGTTCCTGGCAGATCTTTTACATTGTACTTTCAATAAACTTGTGGTCATCCAAAATTTGGTTGCCTGTGTCTATTCCTTTATCACTCAGTGTTTGCGGGAAACTCATTGCTTCCCGGTCAGGCAGCATCTTTATTTTAAAATTTTCATTCTTGTTTTTCCTCTCTTTATATTAAGCAGATAGCTGAAAAATAGAGAAAAAGAAATGAAGAACTGTAGATGCTGGTAATCAGGGAAAAAAAACCCAGAAATTGTTGGGAAAACTCCATGGGTCTGGCAGGATCTTCTTCAGAACTGGACTTCAAATGTTCACTTTGCTTTCTCTCCACAGATGCTACCAGTCTTGCTGAGTTTTACCAGTAATTTCTGTTTCAGTAGATTAAAATTAGCATTGTTTAAGAAAGATTCTGATCATAAAGGCAATTGACACTGCATTTGGGAAAATCTTCTATATTCCTTTTGCCCTGCATTAATAGAACAAAAAGAAGTGATGGCCCAAACGTTTGAAATAATTAACTTTCATTACTCAGCATCAACCATCAGAACGGTAAAACTTACAGAATACCAGACCATCAAGACAGTGCTAAGTACAGCCGGAACTTATCTTACCATAGGCTCTTCCATCCATCTGTCTATTTCCATAACCTACTGAGATATTTGCATTCGTCCTAGATTTTAAATTTCCTACCATTTGTGTCCTTGCTCTTAGTGGTCGAGGCCCCAAACCCTATAATGTCGTCCCTACATCTCTTGGCCTCTTTAGCTCACTTTCCTTCTCTAAAAGGCTCTTTAAAACCTATCTCTGGCTGAATCTTTGGACATCTGACATAATATCTCCTAATGTGACTGTTTGCCATACTTAATTTTGTAATATTCCGGCAAAAATCTTTAACACCATTAATAAAATAAACTACCTTATATATGTCACACTCAGAGATAGTAAGACCTGCTGATGCTGGAGTCAAAGATGACATAAGACCATAAGACATAGGAGTGGAAGTAAGGCCATTCGGCCCATCAAGTCCACTCCGCCATTTAAATCATGGCTGATGGGCATTTCAACTCCACATCCCTGCACTCTCCCCGTAGCCCTTGATTCCTTGCGAGATCAAGAATTTGTCGATCTCTACCTTGAAGGCATCCAACGTCCCAGCCTCCACTGCACTCCGTGGCAATGAATTCCACAAGCCCACCACTCTCTGGCTGAAGAAATGTCGTCTCACTTCAGTTTTAAATTTACCCCCTCTAACTTTAAGCCTGTGCCCACGGGTCCTAGTCTCCCCGCCTAATGGAAACAACTTCCTAGCGTCCACCCCTTCTAAACTCTAATGAGTACAATCCCAGGATCCTTAGCCGTTCATCATACGTTAAACCTACCGTTCCAGGGATCATCCGTGTGAATCTCCGCTGGACATACTCCAGGGCCAGTATGTCCTTCCTGAGGTGTGGGGCCCAAAATTGGACTCAGTATTCTAAATGGGGCCTAACTAGTGTGGAGCTGAAGGAACACAGCAGGTCAGGCAGCATCAGAGGAGCAGGAAAGCTGACATCTGAAGAAATTTTTCTGAAGAAGGGCCATGACCCAAAATGTCAACTTTCCTCTGATGCTGCCTGACCATATATACATATACATGAGTAGATAATATATACAATATATATATAATTGTTTTTGACATATTGACCAATACTGTAGTTGCTGGAAAAGCTCAGCAAGTCTGACAGCATCTGTGAAGAGAAAATTAGAACTAATGTTTTGGGTGACCCTTCCTCAGATTTCCTCATCACAGATGCTGCCAGACCTGCTGAGCTTTCCCAGCAACATCTGTTTTGTTCCTGATTTACAGCATCCACATAAAAAACAAAAGAACTGTGGATGCTGTGAATCTGGAACAAATACGAAGTTGCTGGAAAAGCTCAGCAGGTCTGGCAGTTCTGAGGAAGGGTCACTGGACCTGAAATATTAGCCATGTTTTTTTCCTTCACAGGTGCTGCTAGACCGACTGAGCTTTTCCAGCAACTTTGCTTTTGTTCGAACTTCCACAGTTCTCTTGGTTTTAACTAAGACAATTGTTTTGTTAAAGCTCATGGAAGTGGTCATCAAAAGCTTGAGCCCATTTGTATTGTTTTTCCTGGGAATCTTTCAAGTAACAGGAAATCAATTAATTTCATGATAACTTAGAGGCAACAAAATACTTAACAGTTTGGGTCTTACTCAGAAAACAGATGTACCTGTTCCTTCTGGCAGGGTTTATGTCTTCTTGCCATATTTTAGAGTCCAGCTTAAAACTGGAAAAGCATTGGTTTACCTCTGGTCTACCTGAGGTGTCCACATTTTCAGAAACCTTTGATATACAGGGCTAAATTTTGTCTAGTTTTGGCCAAGTGTCAGTTTTGTTAAGTTTCATCAAAAGCTTCTCTCTGTGAGACCTGGTGACGTTTCTTGTGTTATTATCCTAAAGCTGCCTCATTAATTACTTACCAAAACTGTATGATATCCCTCTAGTCTGATACCAGCTGGATTCTACCACTCACTGTACCCAGGAGAACTCACAAATGCATAAATGTAATAAACTGCTATCCTGAGCACTACACCATGTTGAAGCGACCTTGGTTCATTTGGTCAAATGCTGTCAGTTCGGATCTGCCCTGGTCGATTTGTGACATTTTTCCCAGATGTGGCAGATAAGGGAAAATTGCTATCCTGCTCTGCAGACAGGCATCTTAAGGTCCTGGTTGATGGGGTGGTGCAGAGAAGGAGCATTCGCTTACCCAGGACCAGCAGAGGACACCATGGCATCAGACACTGCCAGCCCATTTCAATGCTGCGATTCAAGTCTTTGCTACCAGTCTCAGTTGTCTGGAGGAAAGTCAATGACCTTCTCCCCTCCCCCAGCCTATTTACCACCATCTGCTCCGTTCTGACTCATACTCACTTTCTGCCACCATGCCCACTTGCCACCAGAGCTCATGTAAGATCACTCTCACTATTGCATACAATATCTTTCCCACTTGTTCTCACTGACCTGAGTCTTCCGCACTGGTAAATCTGCGTGCCCTCTGTGCTGCATACAATATCTTTCCCACTTGTTCTCACTGACCTGAGTCTTCCGCACTGGTAAATCTGCGTGCCCTCTGTGCTGCCTATACACTCTCTTGGAGCACCCCACTACCTTTCCCCCATCTGCATCAGCACCAGCAGCTATGCCAGCCACTTTTCTTTCCCTTAATATCTTCTTTCCCTCATTCCAGGAGAAAATAAGCCGTGTAGGGTAGAAAGAGGCATGACAGTGGTGGGCTGCCTGACAACAGGCTTAACACCCCTTACAAGGAGACGGTCTTGATTTTGACCACCTCAACTAACTGACAGACAATGCCCAAGCCCCTAGATTGGTATGAGATGCTACCATTCACTTCCCGAGCTGGGACCCCTGACTGAAGAGTGACTCTCTTGAATTGAATGAAGCTGGTTGATAAACATGACAAGCTTCCTGGCTTTGTGTGCAGTAAATGTCAAAGCAAATCAGGGGTAGCAGAAGCTTGGGCGTTCCGACGGAGGGGGTGCCATACTGCAAAAAGTCAAGGCAAGGCAAGAATGCTGCAAGAATCGAGACAGACTCAAAGTGAGTGATCACTAGGAGAACAAGCAAAAGCATTGGGCCATTGCTTGTCGCTGTTTAAAGTCTTCTTATAACTGTGTTGGAGTGAGAGTTGCTGGTGCATCCCAAGGGCCAGCTGGAAAGTGCAGGAACATACTATAAGTTGTTTGGAGATGTGTCATGATGATATGGGGAGGATGGTTCATATCTGATGTCAATGTCCATGGACTCGGGGTTTAGTGGGTGGTGGGTTGCTGTTGCTGTAGGATGGTGCTGTGGCTGCTGACCAAGGAGTGTACCTAGAGATGTGTGTCTGGGTGTCTATGGTAGAGGAACAGAGGGTCAAACGGCAAGATGAAGTTGTCAAGTACTCATGCTAACTTTCATGTTGGGTACTGTCGACATCGAGTTTCCTTCTGGTGAGTGATAAGGTAGGATGCTGCATATTGATGTGATGGGATTTGTAGTTAATGAGGCTGAAAACAAACAATAATCTCCCTATTAGGAATGTCACTGCTCCATTTTGAGAATCTCATCTCAACACATGGAACTCTGTTAAAAAAATGCAGCAGGTTACTCTCAAACTTGATGAAGGCCTTGCATGACTTCTCTTCTGATTTTGTCAGACATCTTGCTATGGTTCACATTCTTCTGGGCCTTATAAGATTCAGGCCTACCCTTTGCTTTTGACAAGTACATTTGAAAAACCAAGGGATCTTTTTGCACAGGGTTCAAAATACAAAGACTATAAACGTCAGACAAAGACATTCTAATGATCATCTTTGTTCTGAGGAGTGCTGCCTAAGTCAAGATTCCCCTGAGGAGGAAGGTCTGTGAGGTCCTGCCTGCCAGGTTTTGAGATGTCCTAGCTGCATTGAATGCTCTCTCAGTGGCATGAAATCTTGAAGGTCTTTCTCTTTTGTCTGGACTTGTTTCAAGGACTTGGGACATCACTTCTTTCTGCTATTTTCATGTACAGTTAGAAGAATGCAACAGACTTCCCAGGTGATGGTGACAATTGTTCTCATGATAATGGCACCATTACTAAATCAGCCTGCTTTTAATCTCTGTGCTTAGTCCACATGAAGTAGAAAATAGTGAAGTAAAAGGTTGCAGGAAATAATGGGGCAAAATTGCTCAGTATAAAAGTTCAGTCTGAACATAAATGTGTTCACAGCCTGAATTAGAATGTGGAAGTGAAAAAAAAACTAGCTTATCAATTCTGATCTGCTGCCAGCGAATTACACTGATACTAAGTACTGTTCCATAGTAATTACAATCATAAATGATGAAAGGCAGAACAACACTGAAGCCAATTGAAAAAAAACCAAGTAGGGGTCTGTAGTTGAAGCTAATCAAGTCAACCAACACATTCGATACCAACATAAGCTGCTGATATCATTTACGAACCACTGGTTATTGACTTTTATAAGTGCGTCTGATCTGATTGTGCAGCACTGACTCATGAGGTGACTGATTTTCTGAAGGGTGATTCGGGGCGGGGTGGGGGAGAAATGAGGCTTTACTTCTGTTGTGTGCTGTTTCATTGTAGTGTTTGAATTCTATTCTGAAGTCACGTCAGCTGAGTTTAATATTTTCAGCTAAACCCAAGTTGTTCAACTCTCTTCGAACAAAAACTGAGCAGACCTGCTTGACCAGTGAAATTTTCAATGTGGCATTTTGCATTGCTTAAAGAAAAGCAAAATGCTGAAGATCTAAAATAAAAACTGAGAGTGCTGGAGAAGACCTATGGACCTGGCATCATCTGTGGAGAGAAACAGAGTTACCTTTTTGGGTTTGATGTGAGTCCTTTTGTTTATTGCGTGATCTGGTCAGTTGAATTCTTCTTGCACAGCTATGTTATGGTATACATGAGAAAGAAGAAAAATCCATGACAATAACTAAAGGGCTAAGGCAACACACACAAGTTCTTGAAGGATGTTAACAGCATTCAATGAATGGGTGAGATTTGTCAATAAAAAATATTGCATTCAAACATGACACGTAAGCAGAGCTCATTAGAGCCAATTGGTTGTATTGAACAGAAATGAGCATGCAGCTCCTACGATGTTTAGATTAGATTAAACTAGATTCCCTACAGTGTGGAATGAGGGCATGGACACTTTTCTTGACCAGTCTTTCTCCAGGCCAATGTTTAAACAAACAGGAAAAATCATGCAAGTTCAAAAAGTGTTGATTGCAAGTTACATTTAAAATTCCTGGTTTTGACTTACTTGGGCCATAAAATCAAAGGCAATCAGGAAATCCTGGCCATTATTTCAATAAGTCTTTTTGTTCAATTTTTGCGATCCAATTTAATCACTCTAGTGGAATCTTTTTAAGTCTCACAGTATCTGCTTCAGCACTTGTACTATTCTCTCTGAGTCAGAAATTCCACACCATGTCTTTTAATCTTGGCTAACATGCAAGTGCAAAAAGACTACAGCATTGTTGCAGATGCCATCTTCAGGTGAGAGATCAACCTGAATGTCTAATAGTTTGTTCAGTTAATGGTTAAAGATCCCATGGGATTAATTAAAAAAAACGAGTAGGGAATTGATACTGCCAACATTTGTGCATGAGCAAAAGACAAAATAACAGAAGATTCATTTTATTGCAGCTGCTGGGACCTGGCTATGTACGCATTGGTAGTTATGTCTGCGAACAAAACAACAGTGACTATATTTTAAAATGAATTAACTGGTGGTAATGTACATTGGTAGGATCTGGAGATGAAAATAACACAATTTCAGTGCAAGCTCTTGCTTTCTCACTCTATAATCCCTGTGTTTAATTAAGGTAGGCAGTAAGGAGGAGAGAAAGGAAAATAATGCAGTCTACAATATCCGCTAGAAGTGCACAGATTCATGTTGGAAAATGTTTCTGGCAGAGATGTAGATTTGGACACAGAGTTCCAAATTGTCTCGTGATTCCCAAAGAATTTGAATGATGAAGGATACCTTTTCGCTTTATTAAACTGGCGAGCCCATATTGAAAAGATGCTAGGATACATCA
Source organism: Stegostoma tigrinum (assembly GCF_030684315.1). NCBI lineage: Eukaryota > Metazoa > Chordata > Chondrichthyes > Orectolobiformes > Stegostomatidae > Stegostoma > Stegostoma tigrinum. The sequence goes on from NC_081358.1 coordinate 13,881,774, forward strand.
CTGAAAATTCACCAGGGTGCCATGGGTTACTGACAGTTGTGTAACTTTTGTGTTCAACAAGTAATCCGTCTTAAATCAAGTAAAAACAATATAAGTAGTGATAATGTCTTGGAGTCGCAGAGAAAGGGTAAAAGAACATTTTTCATTGACATTGTAAGCCTTTTATTGAACATTTTTTTTCTTGTGAGTCTTGTTTTCCTTTTTATTCTACTACCAATTTCTCGTTCTCATTTTTTGTCTTTCCCAAGCACCTAGAAAAAAAAGCATCCTCTTGCTTCTGTGAAACTATGCAGATGGTTGTGAATTTTGGGGTGCGTGGTAGACAGTATTGTGTGCTGGCTTGGACCTAAGCTAATGCTGGTATGCTGCCTTTCTTAAGCTACTATGAAATAAAATATGAGATTGCTAACTTTCTGACTTATCTTCATTGTTTACATTGTATGATGTATGTCTGAAGTGTTTGTGGTTTTCTGTCTGCTTGTGTGAGACCTGTAGTGCTGAATAGTACAGGGCCTGAACTTCTGGAGGTCTTGTGTGCCATCCTTTTGTACTCTTTCTGTATTCTGATATACCAGGATGTTCAAATTGCCTCCTTCAAGGGTATTAAATGCCAGTGCTTTGTTAGATTATCTTCAATGGTGACCCCTTTTCCTGAAGTTTGTCCATCTGTACGCAGTCAGAAAAGTAGTCCCAAAAACAAAATTGAAAATATGTACATTAAAAGTCACACAGCTCAGTCACATGGTCTGATCTATGAAGGCCTTCAAAAAATACGATGTGGCAAAGCCAACAACAGCTGTACATTGCATTTTGAACGGGAGGTCTCTTGTGGTACAGAATAAACATGTGATGCAATTCAGAAGCCGTAACACTCTTTTGGAATTGCCTTTGGGTGAGCAGTAGATATTGAATGTTTTGATCGAATGTTTTGCACCAATTTGGGTGCAGCCATGATCCTTTGAGCCGATAAATAGTACACTCCATTGGATTTACAATGCCATGTTTGAAATGTGCCATCTTCTTTTGAATTTGTTTC